>NC_053025.1:262725632-263006474 GCF_003073215.2 Triticum urartu | reverse complement strand
ATGCATGCTGGATAGCGGTCGATGAGTGGAGTAATAGTAGTAGATGCAGGTAGGAGTCGGTCTACTTGTCTCGGACATGATGCCTATGTACATGATCATGCCTAGATATTCTCATAACTATGCTCAATTCTGTCAATTGCTCAACAGTAATTTGTTCACCCACCGTAGAATACTTATTCTCTCGAGAGAAGCCACTAGTGAAACCTATGGCCCCCGGGTCTATCTTTATCATATTAATCTCCTACTACTTAGTTATTTCCTTTGCTTTTTACTTTGCCTTTATTTTACTTTGCATCTTTATCACAAAAATACCAAAAATATTATCTTATCATATCTATCAGATCTCACTCTCGTAAGTGGCCATGTAGGGATTGACAACCCCTATTCGCGTTGGTTGCGAGGATTTATTTGTTTTGTGCGGGTACGAGGGACTCGCGTGTAGCCTCCTACTGGATTGATACCTTGGTTCTCAAAAACTGAGGGAAATACTTACGCTACTTTGCTGCATCATCCCTTCCTCTTCGGGGAAAACCAACGCAGTGCTCAAGAGGTAGCAAGAAGGATTTCTGGCGCCGTTGCCGGGGAGGTCTACGCAAAAGTCAACATACCAAGTACCCATCACATACCCTTATCTCCAGCATTACATTATTTTCCTTTTGCCTCTCGTTTTCCTCTCCCCCACTTCACCCTTGCCATTTTATCCGCCCTCTCTCTCTATCCTCCATCTCTTTCTCGATTTGCCTCTTTTTTCCCGCTTGTTTTTTTGTTTGCTTGTGTGTTAGTTTGCTTGCTTGTCACGATGGCTCAAGACAATACTAAATTATGTGACTTCAGCAATACCAACAACAATGATTTTATTAGCACTCCGATTGCTCCTCTTACCGATGCTGAATCTTGTGAAATTAATACTGCTTTGCTGAATCTTGTCATGAAAGATCCGTTTTCCGGCCTTCCTAGTGAAGATGCCGCTACCCACCTAAATAGCTTTGTTGATTTGTGTGATATGCAAAAGAAGAAAGATGTGGATAATGATATTGTTAAATTGAAGCTATTTCCTTTTTCACTTAGAGATCGTGCTAAAGCTTGGTTTTCGTCTTTGCCTAAAACTAGTATTGATTCATGGAATAAGTGCAAAGATGCTTTTATCTCTAAGTATTTTCCTCCCGCCAAGATCATCTCTCTTAGAAACGATATTATGAATTTTAAGCAACTTGATCATGAACATGTTGCACAAGCTTGGAGAGAATGAAACTAATGATATGTAATTGCCTTACTCATGGTTTGAATTTGTGGATGATTATACAAATTTTTTATGCCGGATTGAATTTTGCTTCTAGAAATCTTTTAGATTCAGCCGCGGGAGGCACTTTTATGGAAATCACTTTAGGAGAAGCTACTAAACTCCTAGATAATATTATGGTTAATTATTCTCAATGGCATACTGAAAGATCTACTAGATAATATTAATGCTTTGAGTGGAAAGATGGATGAACTTATGAAATTATTTGCTAATAAGAGTGTTTCTTCAGATCCTAATGATATGCCCTTGTCTACTTTGATTGAGAATAATAATGAATCTATTGATGTGAATTTTGTTGGTAGGAACAATTTTGGTAACAACGCGTATAGAGGAAATTTCAATCCTAGGCCTTATCCTAGTAATCCCTCTAATAATTATGGTAATTCCTACAACAATTCTTATGGAAATTATAATAATATGCACTCTGATTTTGAATCTAATATTAAAGAATTTATTACTTCGCAAAAGAATTTTAATGCTTTGATTGAAGAAAAATTGCTTAAGATTGATGAGTTGGCTAGGTACGTTGATAGAATTTCTCTTGATGTTGATTCTTTGAAACTTAGATCTATTCCACCTAAGCATGATATCAATGTGTCTCTCAAAGCCATGAGAATTTCCATTGATGAGTGCAAAGAAAGATGTCACACCCTAGCTAGTTCAGGCATTAGAGTGTGCATCATGTTTAAATTTCTCTTAAATTTGAAATGGGGAAAGCAGAAACCCCCAACACCCCCCTGGAAACAACTAGGGTTTACTAAAATTATTTTCAATGAACCTAAAATGCCCTTCTAAAAAGTTCACCCTCCTTGTCTTGGGCCAAAACCCCTGGCAAAAATGGTGCACAATTTTCTAGGACAATAAGGTCATTGAATTAAATCATAAGTATTTGAATTTGGGCATTTAAATGCTATAAAATAATCTAAATGCTCAAATAATCCTGGAAATAAATGTGGGCTGTTGGAAATAACCTAAACAGAGCCCCTGATTATTTTCAGGATTTTTAAAGATGTCTAGGTATTTTTAATAAAGCCCAACAGTTGCAGAAAAATAGATAAAAGAAAACAAACAAGAAAAAGGAGAGAGAGAGAGAGAGAGAGAGAGAGAGAGAAACTTACCAGGCGCAGCCCACCAGCCCACCTGGCTCAGCCCAGTCGACTGGCCTTGCCAGTCGTCGTCCTCCTCCCGCCAGGAGGACGAGGAGCGCGTGGCCGGCGCCCGCGGCGACACGCCGGCCACCTCCTGCTTCCGCCGACGCCCTAGAGGCGTCTAGGAGTGCCACGCCAACCCCCACGTCCCCCTCTCTTTCTTCCCACTCTCCCCGTGGACTCTCTCCCTCTCTCGCTCTCTCCCCCTCTTCCTGCCGAGCGCAGCCGTCGCCACCGACAAGCTTCACCACAGCCACCGCCGTCCATTTGCTGCCCCGACATGCCAGGAAGCTCCGCCGTCGTCGACTACATCAAGTAGGCCGAGCCCCGTGCGCTCGCTCACCTCGGAGACGCTGCACCGAGCTCATTCTCAACTCCGGCCACCGGAGATCCCCCTCGCCGCCCCACTCGCTCCATCCCTTCCCCGAGCTCACCGATCGCTCCCCTGCAACCGCTGTGAGCTCCGCCACCATTTCCCCCTCTCCCCGCGCTCGTCCGCATCCTCCAACCCCCTCTGCCATCGAGGCCGAGAGCTCGGCTCCGCCGGCCATGTCGCCGCCGTGGCCAGAGGCGCGTAAGCTCGAATCCGAGCACGCCTTCATCTTCCACGCGCTCCCAGGAGCCTAACGCACCACTCCCCGCGCCTCGCCGTGACCCGTAGCGTCGGGTTCATCCACGCCCGAACTCCGGCGACCGCCAAGGTGGTCGCCGGCATCGTTCCAAGCCTCCCCAAGCTCCACTTTCTCCACCAAACGACGCGGCTCGCTCCCCGCATCACGTAGCTGCTCTCCGCCATCGATTTGGTCGCCGGAGATGCAAAGCCGAGCCCCTCTGCCGCGTCTGTCGTCGCTGGCGTCAAGCCGCCGGCGAGTTTGACTCAGTTTGACCCCTGTGCGGTCCTAGGTAGACCCCCTGGGTCTATGACAGGTGGGGCCAGTCTGCTAATCCATTTAAGATTAGTTTTAACTAATTCTAATTAGTTTAGACACTGACATGTGGGCCCAGGCCCCACTGACAGCTAATTAGTGTTAATCTAATTCTGTTAACTAGTTGTGACACTCACAGAGAGGGCCCACCAGTCAAGTTTGACCTGGCCGACCCAGTTGACCGCTGACGTCACACCTATGTCATGCTGGTGCATTAATTCAATTACTGGAATTATTCTTATATAGGAAATTCTAGAAAATATCCAAAACTTCTAAAAATCATAGAAAATCAACCATAGCTCCAAATGCAAAGATTTATATATGAAAAATGATCAGAAAAATTCAATCTATCCATCTGTAATGGTTTCATGCATGACAAAACAAGTTTACCTTGCTGTTTAAGCAGAATAAGGAAATGCACTATTAAGGCCATGTTTAATGAGCTAATATTTGAATCTTTGATTCAAATGAGTTCATTCCTTTCTGTTATAGCTTGCATTAGGCCAAGACACATTCATATTGCCATGTCATAGCATGCATCATATTGTTGCATATCGTCATGTGTTGATTGTGTTCCAATGTGTTCTTCGTGGTAGGTTCTGCCTCCGAGGATATTCACGAGTATCCAACTGAAGGGCAGTATCCCACTACCACTCCATCAGGCAAGCAACCATTGATCATTCCGATACAAACCCATGTTCTCGCTTCTGCTCTTGTTTACTGCATTAAGACAACGCGATTCAAACTGCTGTGTGCTACGGTAGTTGAACCCTTATCCTCTCCATGACCTATCATTGCCACAGTAACTAGATGAAACCCACTAGCATGTGTAGGAGTTGATTGAGCCATGTATGTGATTCCTACCTTGCTATGCCTGCTATGCTTAGAGTTGTGTCAGGTCTGGTTCATCTGGGTGATGGGCCAGAGTGAAATGCTTATGCCGGTAATGTGAGGGATGTGTTGAACATGTTTTGGTAAAGGTATCGATGAGAGGCCATGTAGGAGTACATGGTGGGTTGTTTCATTGAGGCCGTCCCTAAGAACTGAGATCTGTATGTGTGATTTAAGATTCAGCTACTACCATGCATTGGGATCCTTAATTGACCCTCTCGGCTTCTTAACCACCCTAGTACTCTGTCCAGGAGTTGCAAATAGTTTCTGGTGTTTGTAGGTTTTGTGTTGGCGGCCGTGCGTAGCACTGACCCTAGGGGTGGGCTATGTTGCGGTAGATACACCATGGCACGGTGTACCGAGTCACCCGTTTGGTGTCTCGGGATCCCTGTTCACATCGTTCGGGGCCGCATGTGGAAACCTCGGCCGGACTCCCTGCGGATGGAACTTGGATAGGCGATAAACCTGGACTAGAGACTTAAGTGTTTAGGTAGGCCGTGGCCGACACCCTCGCTGGGCTTCCACTTGAAGGTTGCCGAGTACATGTTGTGTAAACGGCGGTAAGTGGTGAAAGCGTGTATGAAGAAGTACACCCCTGCAGGGTATAAAACTATTCGAATAGCCGCGTCCACGGTAAAGGACTACTTGGTTGCCTATACAGTTCATAGACAAGTTAATGGGTACTAATAAAAGACTCAAGATAAGTGTGAGTACCGAGGATGGCCCTCTCGTAGGATGACGAGGGAGGATCCCCGGTGGAGTATTGTGTTTGTGAGTAGTGGACTCGTGTGCGAAAACTATTTTACTGGTGAAGTTCCGTACGATAGCTTAGCCAAGAGTCAAAGCTGGCTTGTTGCATTAACCCCACCACCTTCTTGAGGATAAGCATGTATAGTAGGTTCTGATGTAAGACTTGCTGAGTACCTTTGTACTCATGTTTGCTTAATTACTGTTTTCAGACGACAAAACCGCCCGTCCGATGGGTTCTACGTAGACCTTGACGTCGACGAGTGACTAGCCACCCAGGTGGTGATCCTGGCCATGGAGGGCCTATGTAGATAGACAGGCTTCGAGAAGCCTTCTTTATTTCTAGAGTCTATACTCATACTAGTTGCTTCCGCATGTGCTTGTATGTTTGTATGACTTGAGTGTCAGGTCATGTGACCCCTATCTGTATGAACATGTTATGTATGGCTCCCTAGAGCCTTTAAATAAAGTACTTGAGTTGTAGAGTTTTGTTGTGATGCCATGTTGTATGTACTCATATCGGGCATATTGTGTGTATGATTGAAATGCTTGGTATGAGTGGGATCCGACAATCTAGTTGTTTATCCTTGGGAGCCTTTCTTATGGGGAAATGTAGTCTAGTGTTCCTCGAGCCATAGTAGTCCGCTACAGCCCGGTTCACCGGAGTCCTGCTAGCCTAGAACTACTGTTCAGGACACTTGACTAGCGTGTGTTTCACGTCGTTCCTATGTCTGTCCCTCGGGGAAATGTCACGCGGTGACATCCGGAGTCCTGCCTAGCCTGCTACAGCGAGTTCCGGGGTCCTGTTAGCCCAGTGCCTAACAGCCCGGAAATCACTCGCTGATGACCGACAATGCTTCGATTGTGATTCATGTATGGCCTGTCTCCATAGGTCTTGTGCCGCGTTGGGTTCAACGACTAGCCAATGTCGGCCCGGGTTCTCTCTGTCATATGGATGCTAGCGACACTATCATATACGTTAGCCAAAAGGCAAACGGTCCCCGGGCCCATGGTAAGGCGACACCCGTGGGATACCGTGCGTGAGCCGCAAGTGATATGAGGTTGTTACCGGCTAATCGATGTGACTTGGATCGGGGTCCGGACAGCGTTGGTATCAGAGCCGGACTGCCTTGTACTCGTTGAGCAAACTGGTCGATTTCGAGTCTAGAAATACTTAAGTTATATGTTAGAGAATTTTGTGGAAGGGACGTAAGGCTCTTTTACTCCTTTACCTTATGTCCTCTGATCATAAGTCATTCTCTTCTCATTCAACGTGGGTTAAAGGACCTTAGGCGTTCTCTTCTTCCTATCCAGTTTCCACGTGTTTACTAAATCCGTAGTTAGCTTATAGGATGTTGTTACAAGACCCGTTCAGTTTTCTACTATTTTAGTATGTTGCTAATTGAATCAGAACCTGATATGATGTTGTTGAGTGGTATTGCAAACTGTTGTGGATGTCTCAAATCTTTTTCTGAGCATTTACAGCTGTTATGCTGTCCAATTTTCCCTAGAAATTCTAATGTCTTTGCATTGTGGTTGTGCTTTCAGATGGCCAACCGTGTTCAAAACCAAGTGGTTCGCCTGACCCGGTGCCTCGACGTGCCCGGTCATACTGCTATGTTAGTCCGGGTAATGATCGAGACGGGTTACCGTTGGTATCCCGAATACACCGTCGAAGAGCAATTCCGAGACTTTAATCAAAGCCAATATTTCTGCACCGTCAGGATATTTCCTTCTTATCCTGGATCTACCGAGCCCCTTCACTGTTCCTATGGACTCGGGGTTACTGTTGAGATGGCTGTGCAGGATGCTGCCTATTCCATGATGACCATCATGCGAGTCCGGACTGGCCTGCTTCGGAACACCGACTTCCGTTACATGCCAGCTTCACTTCCGGGAGCGCAAGGGTATCTTCAGGCTATCTATGCTGACTCCACTCAGGAGGACTCATTAACTCGTACCACTGCCGAGATGCTCGAAGATAAGGACCGAGAGAATCGGGCCTTGAGGCTGGAGCTTTTCAATACCCGTGCTGATCATTGGGCCACATTGACTCGGTTTGCACCTGCGGTGCAAGCTGGATGTATGGATACAAGGGATCTGTATCCTGTGAGATCTGCTCTGCCAGACATGGTGGATTGGCGTGATGTGGGAGGCATCACCCCACCCCGTGGTCCCCGCAGGCCACCGTTTGTTGGTCCAAGACCTCATCCTAGCCCCTATGGTCCACAGGCTCCTCAGGACCGTCTGTTCCCGGATGATCACGTTGAACTTCCAGGCTATGGAGGTGACTTCTATGAGGACTACTACGGAGCTGTCTGAGTTAGTAGTAGTATCACTAGTATTGTAATAGTTGTATCTCCACTGTCCTGCGTGACTTGTGGAATATGACTTTGTGTGTAATCAATTCCGGAGGTGTAGACAAATAATGTATAGGAGCTTGGAATGCCTCCGATGAGATGTAACGTCTTTCATCATAGTTGTACTGTAGCCTGGGCTTGTACTAAACTATGTATGATGTGTATGACCGTTGGTATATATATGGCAGTTTTATATTACCATGACATACGGATGAACATCTCTGCATTCCGTGTTATCCATTACATTCTGCACTTCCTTGCTAAGTTTGAGCCATCCTTATCTAAACCGTTGTCTTGTTTTCTCCTAGGATGGTCAACACCCGCAGCAACCCTGCTGCCCCGGAGCAGGGGGAAGCCAGTGCAGCTAGGGGTGAAAATCTGCCTCACCCGCCTTCTCTGGCCGAAGTGATGCTAGAGGCGGAAAGAAACAAGCGTGAGACTAACCGCCTGCTAGAGCGGATTGAGCAGAACACTGCACGCCACCCGCGAAATGACTTGGTGTCAATCAATGACTTTATCAAGCTGTTACCCACCAAAGTTTAACCATTCCGTCGAGCCCCTCGACGCGGATGACTGGCTTCGCAGCATCACCCACAAGCTACGTTCTGCCAACGTAGCCGAAGCCGACAAGGTTACTTATGCTGCCTATCACCTCGAAGGCCCTGCTAGCCTTTGGTGGGAAAACTTCGAAGCTATGCGCCCGGTCGGCCAAATCACTACTTGGGCTGAATTCAGTGAGGCTTTCCGTGAGCATCACATTCCGGAAGGTCTCATGGATCGCAAGAGGGAGGAGTTCTGCAATTTCACCCAAGGAAGACTGACTGTGGATGCATATAGTCATGAATTTGGGAATCTGGCACGTTATGCCCCTGAAGAGGTATCTACCGACGCTAAGAAGCAGGCAAGGTTCCGCAAGGGACTAGCCCTGAGCTTCGCCGCGATCTTCGTCTGCACGAGTGCACCTCCTTTCAGAAGTTGGTCAATAAAGCCATCAGTGCTGAGACAGGCCAGACTGATTATGACGCTTCACGCAAGCACTCACGTGATTTTGGCTCTTCATCCGGCTCTGGAGCTCAGAAGCGCCGGGTGTGGATCCCAAGCACGGCACTGCCACCCAGGTTCATCCCGAGGCCATCCTTTGAGGCGCCTCGTCCCAACCAGCATTTGCACCGCCCAAGCCCTATGGTGGCCCCGCTGCTAATGCTGCTCCACGCCCCAATGTGGTGACATGCTTTCAAGTGTGGAGAGCCGGGTCACTATAGCCGAGAGTGTCCCCAGAACAACAACCCCAATCAAACTGGAAAGTCCGTTGGCCGTGGTAAGCCCGCGGAGGAAAGACATTCTACGCCAAGCCGGCCACCACTGCACGTGGCCATGTCAACTATGTTTCAGCCGAGGAGGCTCATGAGGATCCTAACGTCGTCCTTGGTACGCTCCTTGTTAATGCCATCCGGCATCTGTTCTTTTCGATACTGGAGCATCTCATTCATTCATATCCGAGAACTATGCTCGATTGCATAACACGACATTCTGTGACATGCCTCTACCATGGAAATTCAAACCCCTGGCTCTAGATGGCAAACTTCTAGAGTAAGCCATGGGAACGAAATTCTTGTCGATAGACTTGTCTTCCTTGCATCCTTAATAGCTCTCAAGTCCTCGGACATAAACATCATCTTGGGTATGGACTGGATGTCAGCTCATTATGCTAAGATTGATTGTGCCACTAGAACCGTTCAACTTACTCACCCATCGGGCAAGACAGTCAATGTCTTAACTCGAGTGGCCAAGCGCCAGCTTTACTCCCTAAATGCCAACCCCCTTCCAGACCTTGAGATGTTCCGGTAGTCCGAGACTTTCCGGATGTCTTTCCAGAAGAACTGCCAGGTGTTCCACCTGACAGGGATGTCGAGTTTGTGATAGACCTTGTTCCAGGAACCGTTCCAATTTCTAGAAGACCCTATAAGATGGCACCCTTAGAACTAGCCGAGCTTAAGAACCAACTCGATGAGTCCTTGAAAAAGGGTTTCATCCATCCTAGTTCCTCTCCTTGGGCTTGCCCCGTCCTCTTCGTCAAGAAGAAGGATGGAACGGATCGATGGTTGTAGATTACCGACCTGTCAACTTGGTCACCATCAAGAACAAGTATCCGCTTCCCAGGATCAACGATCTGTATGATCAGCTCGCTGGATCCTCAGTCTTTTCCAAGATGGATTTGAGGTTGGGCTACCATCAAATCAAAATCAGAAACGGGGACATTCCCAAAACGGCCTTTGTTACTCGTTATGGCCAATACGAGTACACCGTTATGTCCTTCGGTTTAACCAATGCCCCAGCCTACCTTCTCTCGGTTAATGAACTCGGTCTTCATGGAGTAATCTTGGATAAATTCGTCGTAGTATACCTCGATGACATACTCATCTACTCCAAGAATGAAGAGGAACATGCCGAACATCTAAGGCTGGTATTGATGAAACTTCGAGAGCATCGCCTTTATGCCAAATTCTCCAAGTGTGAATTTTGGTTGCCAGAAGTGACCTATCTAGGCCATGTAATCTCTGGTAAGGGTATTGCTGTCAATCCCGAGCGAGTTCAAGCCGTCCTTGATTGGACTCCACCTGAGACGGTCAAGCAAGTTCGGAGCTTCCTTGGCTTAGCGAGCTATTGCCGCCGCTTCGTCGAGAATTTCTCCAAGGTTGCTAAACCTCTAACTGAACTCCTCAAGAAAGATAAAAAGTTCGAGTGGACTCCACAGTGCGAGTTTAGCTTTCAGGAACTGAAAAGACGCCTGACATCTGCTCCCGTACTGGTACCACCAGATTTCTCCAAGGACTTTATTATCTATTGCGACGCCTCGCGACAAGGACTAGGTTGCATACTCATGCAAGATCGTCAGGTAATTGCCTATGCTTCACGGCAATTACACCCACATGAGGAAAATTATCCCACACATGATCTAGAGCTTGCAGCTGTAGTCCATGCACTTAAAACTTGGCGACATTACCTCCTCGGTAATCGTTGCGAGATCTTCACCGATCACCAAAGTTTGAAATATATCTTCACCCAACCAGATTTGAATCTCAGGCAAAGACGTTGGGTCGAGTTGATCTCGGATTACGACTTAGGAATAACTTACACCCCGGGCAAAGCCAATGTCATGGCTGATGCACTAAGTCGTAAGTCCTATTGTAACAACCTGATGTTACAACAAAGTCAACCACTTCTCCATGAGGAATTTCGTAAGCTTAATCTTCACATTGTTCCTCGAGGATTTCTATCCACCCTGGTGGCGAAACCTACCCTTATGGATCAAATCATAGCTGCCCAGAAGCGTGATAAGGGCATATCCCGGATTAAGGAAAACATTGCTAGCGGAGTTGCTAAATGTTTTTCCATGGATAAGCGGGGTGCTGTCTTCTTTGAGAACCGTTTGGTGGTTCCCAAGAAACAACATCTACGCCAGTTGATCCTTAAGGAAGCTCATGAATCCCCTCTCACCATTCATCCCGGTAGTACTAAAATGTATCAAGACCTACGCCAGAGGTTTTGGTGGACTAGGAATGAAAAGAGAAATCGCTCATACATTGCTAATTGTGACGTTGTCGTCATGTTAAAGCAAAGCATCAACGGCCTGCTGGCACCTTCAACCTTTGGCTATTCCCGAGTGGAAATGGATAAATCAGTATGGATTTCATCACTGGGTTTCCAGGACCAAGAGAGGGAATAATGCCATCTTCGGTCGTGATCGACCGTCTTTCCAAAGTAGCCCATTTCTACCTGTTCGCGAGAGTATCACCGCTAGCCAGCTAGCTGACCTGTACATCTCCCGATAGTTGTCTCTTCATGGTGTTCCGTTGGAAAATTAACTCAGACCATGGGAGTCTTTTCACCTCTCGATTTTGGGAAGTTTCAAAATGCTATGGGAAACTCGTCTCTCTTTTAGCACCGCCTTCCATCCTCAATCAGTGGTCAAGTAGAACGAGTCAATCAAACTCTGAAGATATGCTCCGAGCCTCTGTCATCTCGTTCGGAATGGTTGGGAGAAATGCCTTCCATTCGCGGAGTTGCTTACAACATAGTTATCAAGCCTAGCTTGGGCAAGCTCCTTTCGAAGTTCTCTATGGACGAAAATGTCGAACGCCTCTTACTGGTCAGAACCGGGAAAGACAAACTCTTTGGCCCGGATATGATTCTAGGAAGCAGAAGAACAGGTTCACGTTATTCGTGAGAAATTGAAAACAGCCATATCGGTCAAAGGAGTCATATGATCGTAAACATAAGCTATGACTTATGAATTCGCGAGAAGGCTTTACCTTCGGTTAACTCGCTAAAAGGGAACCCATCGTTTTCGGTATCAAAGGATTGGCTCCTCGTTACATCAGACCCTTTCTGTAACGCCCCAAGACCGGAGCTTCAGATGCCTTCCAGGGTTTCCGGGTTTCGTCGTGTGATTTGTTTGGTCCGTTGCATTTCATCTTTGCATCATTGCATATTTTGCGTTGCATCATGTCATCATGCCATCATCTCATAAATCTTTTGCAACTCAAATAAATAAATCGTATGGATTTTCAGTCCATTTAAACCGAGGGAATGCACATGGTGATTTTCTCTTTATAACATATATCCTCCCAGTATTATTAGGGAGCTATAATTAATATTCAAACACACTTGCAAAATAATTCCATGTATTTTATACTTCAAGTTTGGTCCCCAAAACTTTGCCCATAATTTCTTTCATCGCTTTCCCGTTCTCCACACAAATTCCGAACATTTTTGGACTCTCCAAAAATGTTTTCCTAATTCAAACTTATTTGAATCACATTCGAATGTGTTCGATTGCAATCCTTCCAAATGGTGCCAAATGTATTTTTCTTGGATCAAGCTCCTTTTTATGAGTCTAAGAAAATTGGTGCCCTGCTCAAATTCTTCTCCTATCTCTCTCTGCTTTTTCTTGTTTCTCGGTTTATTTGTTTTTCAGGAAATAAAGGAGAAATAAGAAGAGAGGAGAGAATAAGAGCTAGCCCGCTAGCCTCCTGGGCCTCCCAACCTCCCATGCCGGCCACCCAAGGCCATCCATTCCCGCAGCCCAACCCCCTTCTAACCCTAGGCCCACCTAACCTGCTAATGTAGCCCCAATCCGGATCGATCCCCTCCTCCTTGTTCTCCCTGCTCGCGCCGCCAGGAGAGAGCGCCCGCGCCCGTTGCCTCAGCGCCCGATCCGTTCTCTCCCTCGACCCCCTTGTCCTTCGCGCCCTTGTCGCTGCTCCTAGCGCCGACGACCTCTCCAACCGTGCCAACCCCGCCGCCAAGAGCCGCCTGCCCTCCGGTCCGCCGTCTCGTGCAGCTTCACTACCGCGACTCCGCGAGTCCCGCCGCTGGAGCGCAGAGCCCTCCCTCGCGCGCCGGCCACCGACGCGGTCTCCTGCCGACCTCGCCAAGGACAGCGTGGCCAGCATCGTCCTCCACTGCCTCCTCACCAGGGTCCCTCGCAGGCTCCTCCTCGTTGCCTTGCCTCGTCGCTGGACCCTGCTCCGGCGCCGCGTTGCTGCGGCCAGGAGCTGTTGCACCCTCTCGACGCGCCCCTGGCCATGCTCCACCTCGACGCCTCGCATCCGCAGAACCCGGCCACGGCCGCGCCATGGCCGCCTCCCTCCTTTGCACCTGGCCTCGGCTGGAGTCGCCCCTGTCAGCAACCAGCACGACCACGAGGCTGCCCTCTCCTTCCCCTGCACAGGAGCTCGTAGCTACCACCATCGCCTCCTTGCTGTTGGCATCCCGAGGCCCCTTGTGCTGTTTTGTGTTGGACGTCAAGGCCACCGAGTTCGACTACGAGGATTCGCCAAGTACCATTCGGATGCACCAAGTTCGACCATATGGACCGCCAAGTTCAACTACAATCCTCGAGACCATTGTGTTGCACGCCAACATGAGTACGACCACGGACGGCTTACCTGCGGATGGATTTTGTCAAGTTCAACGATGACCCGTGAAGCACATGGGTACATCAAGTTCCTCTCCGAACGTGAACGACTACCATCGCCGAGACCGCAAGTACCACGACAACCCCGAGGGGATTCGGACCCGTCTAGTACCTCTTCGAAAACGAACGTGTCCCCTACTTCCAGTACCGTCACGAGAACAACTACTTCCTCTACGAACTCGAACCGCTCGAGAATGCTCCCTTGGAAGGTATAACCACCAAGACGACGCCCGTGAACGAATGTTGTGTGATGTATGATATGCTTGTGTTTGCACCGTATCTGAATTGTCACTCGTTTCCATGCCACTAACCCGTGGGAACCCGGTAGTCGGGAGCACCCCACCATCTCTAGCATTTTTCGCACATCCGCACGCTTCCTTTTGCACCGGTATCTCCATGAGCTACCGGAACGGATATGTTGCCGTGGCATCATTTTCGGATTCGTTGCCGTGGCACCCCTTTCTTCCACCATGGTGACAAATGCTTCATAACATGCTCATGTCAACATTTTCATAAAATTGCTTAAAACTTGCATATGTCTTTCGCATCATAATAACAACATTTAAAATGTTTATATTTGTTGTTTCCATCAATTTGCTAAATGCATATGGGGATTTACCGGAATTGTTGTTTGTTGTTCCGGCCTCATTTAAACTTGCCTAGATGTGTAGTTTTATTATGCTTCACCTCTTGCCATGCTAACAACATTTAATATTGTTGGGTACATAAATGAGAGAGAACTAAATAAGTCTTGTGGTGTTTTGTCAATATGCATCCTGATGCATATTGAGCTCCACTTAATTTGTAGGTTTTCTTGTGCACTTTGCCATGCCATGCTTCATTAAACCGTACATGCATCATACTTGGTTGTGCATCATGCCATGTTTATGTGAGGGTTGTTTACTATGTTGTGTGCTTCTTTCCGGTGTTTGCTTCTTCGGGTTGGTTCCGGTAACGTCGCGTTTGTGAGGATTCGTTCGTATACGCCCATTTGTATTCTTCATGGACTCGTTCTTCTTCCTTGCGGGATCTCAGGCAAGATGACCATACCGTCGAAATCACTTCTATCTTTGCTTGCTAGTTGCTCGCTCTTTTGCTATGCCTATGCTGCGATACCTGCCGCTTGCTTATCATGCCTCCCATATTGTTGAACCAAGCCTCTAACCCACCTTGTCCTAGAAAACCGTTGTTTGGCTATGTTACCGCTTTGCTCAGCCCCTCTTATAGCGTTGTTAGTTGCAGGTGAAGATTGAAGTTTGTTCCTTGTTGGAACATGGAGATGTTGTTCCTGGTTGGAACATGTTTACTTGTTGGGATATCACAATATCTCTTATTTAATTAATGCATCTATATACTTGGTAAAGGGTGGAAGGCTCGGCCTTATGCCTGGTGTTTTGTTTCACTCTTACCGCCCTAGATTCCGTCATATCGGTGTTATGTTCCCGGATTTTGCGTTCCTTACGCGGTTGGGTAATAATGGGAACCCCTTGACAGTTCGCCTTGAATAAAACTCCTCCAGCAATGCCCAACCTTGGTTTTACCATTTGCACTAACAACCTACCACCTTCCCTTGGGTTCTGCAGACTCAAGGGTCATCTTTATTCTAACCCCCCCCCCTCCCCGCCGGGCCAGTGCTCCTCTGAGTGTTGGTCCGACCGAGCAGACTGCGGGGCCACCTCGGGGCAACTTGAGGGTTGGTTTTACTCGTAGGATGTCTCATCTGAGTGTGCCCTGAGAACGAGATATGTGCAGCTCCTATCGGGATTTGTCGGCACATTCGGGCGGTGTTGCTGGATTTGTTTTAACTTGTCGAAGTGTCTTGAAGAACCGGGATACCGAATCTGATCGGAATGTCTCGAGAGGAGGTCTATTCCTTCGTTGACCGTGAGAGCTTGTCATGGGCTAAGTTGGGACACCCCTGCAGGGATTTGAACTTTCGAAAGCCGTGCCCGCGGTTATGGGCAGATGGGAATTTGTTAATGTCCGGTTGTAGAAAACCTGAACTTGATCTTAATTAAAATACATCAACCGCATGTGTTACCATGATGGTCTCTTTCCGGTGGAGTCCGGGAAGTGAACACGGTGTTGGAGTTATGCTTGACGTAGGTTGTTCTAGGATCACTTCTTGATCATAGTTTCACAATCGTGCCTTGCCTTCTCTTCTCGCTCTCATTTGCGTATGTTAGCCACCACATATGCTAGTCTCTTGCTGCAGCTCCACCTCATACCTTTTACCCTACCCATAAGCTTAAATAGTCTTGATCGCGAGGGTGCGAGATTGCTGAGTCCCCGTGACTCATAGATACTTCCAAAACCAGCTTGCAGGTGCCGATGAGTCCGTGCAGATGACGCAACCAAGCTCGGGAGGATCTCGATGAAGATCTTGTCCTTTGTGTTGTTTCATTCTAGTTGATCAGTAGTGGATCCCAGTTGGGGTCGATCGGGGATCTGTGTAGCATTTGGGGTAGTCTTCTTTTATTTTGGCTCCGTAGTCGGGCCTTGATTGTATCTGGTTGATGTAATGCTTTATTCATGTATTTGTGTGAAGTGGCGATTGTAAGCCAACTATGTATCTCTTTCCCTTATGTATTACATGGGTTGTGTGAAGATTACCTCACTTGCGACATTGCTTTCAATGCGGTTATGCCTCTAAGTCGTGCTTCGACACGTGGGAGATATAGCCACATCGAGGGCGTTACACTTTCGCATTCTTTCAAAACGAGGAGAAGTTGCCTACCAATTGGAACTACCTTCGCATCTTTCCAGAATTCACGATGTCTTCCACGTTTCTCAACTCAGGCGTTGCTTCGCGGATCCTATCCGTGGAGTGGACCACGAAATGCTTGATCTACAAGATAACCTCTCATATCGGGAATATCCCGTTCGTATCCTTGATCAAGCCAAGCGTACCACTCGACGTCATAATATCAAGTTTCTCAAGGTTCAATGGTCACACCATTTCGAGAAAGAAGCCACTTGGTAAAGGGAGGATCGTCTTCGACTCGAGTACCCCACCTTCTTTCCGGAGGATCCTAAATCTTGGGACGAGATTCTTTTGAGTGGGGGTAAGTTGTCACACCCTAGCTAGTTCAAGCATTAGAGTGTGCATCATATTTAAATTCCCTTAAATTTGAAATGGGGAAGACAGAACCCCCAGCACCCCCCTGGAAACAACTAGGGTTTACTAAAATTATTTTCAATGAACCCAAAATGCCCTTCACAAAATGTTCATCATTTCTGGATTGGGCTAAAGCCCCTGGCAAAAATGGTGCACTCTTTTCTAGGACATTCTGGATTTTCTGAATTAAATCATAAGTATTTGAATTTGGGCATTTAAATGCTATAAAATAATCTAAATGCTCAAATAATTCTGGAAATAAGTGTGGGCTGTTGGGAATAACCTAAACAGAGCCCCTGATTATTTTCAGGATTTTTAAAGATGTCTAGGTATTTTTAATAAAGCCCAACAGTTGCAGAAAAATAGATAAAAGAAAACAAACAAGAAAAAGGAGAGAGAGAGAGAGAGAGAGAGAGAGAGAGAAACTTACCAGGCGCAGCCCACCAGCCCACCTGGCTCAGCCCAGTCGACTGGCCTTGCCAGTCGTCGTCCTCCTCCCGCCAGGAGGACGAGGAGCGCGTGGCCGGCGCCCGCGGCGACACGCCGGCCACCTCCTGCTTCCGCCGACGCCCTAGAGGCGTCTAGGAGTGCCACGCCAACCCCCACGTCCCCCTCTCTTTCTTCCCACTCTCCCCGTGGACTCTCTCCCTCTCTCGCTCTCTCCCCCTCTTCCTGCCGAGCGCAGCCGTCGCCACCGACAAGCTTCACCACAGCCACCGCCGTCCATTTGCTGCCCCGACATGCCAGGAAGCTCCGCCGTCGTCGACTACATCAAGTAGGCCGAGCCCCGTGCGCTCGCTCACCTCGGAGACGCTGCACCGAGCTCATTCTCAACTCCGGCCACCGGAGATCCCCCTCGCCGCCCCACTCGCTCCATCCCTTCCCCGAGCTCACCGATCGCTCCCCTGCAACCGCTGTGAGCTCCGCCACCATTTCCCCCTCTCCCCGCGCTCGTCCGCATCCTCCAACCCCCTCTGCCATCGAGGCCGAGAGCTCGGCTCCGCCGGCCATGTCGCCGCCGTGGCCAGAGGCGCGTAAGCTCGAATCCGAGCACGCCTTCATCTTCCACGCGCTCCCAGGAGCCTAACGCACCACTCCCCGCGCCTCGCCGTGACCCGTAGCGTCGGGTTCATCCACGCCCGAACTCCGGCGACCGCCAAGGTGGTCGCCGGCATCGTTCCAAGCCTCCCCAAGCTCCACTTTCTCCACCAAACGACGCGGCTCGCTCCCCGCATCACGTAGCTGCTCTCCGCCATCGATTTGGTCGCCGGAGATGCAAAGCCGAGCCCCTCTGCCGCGTCTGTCGTCGCTGGCGTCAAGCCGCCGGCGAGTTTGACTCAGTTTGACCCCTGTGCGGTCCTAGGTAGACCCCCTGGGTCTATGACAGGTGGGGCCAGTCTGCTAATCCATTTAAGATTAGTTTTAACTAATTCTAATTAGTTTAGACACTGACATGTGGGCCCAGGCCCCACTGACAGCTAATTAGTGTTAATCTAATTCTGTTAACTAGTTGTGACACTCACAGAGAGGGCCCACCAGTCAAGTTTGACCTGGCCGACCCAGTTGACCGCTGACGTCACACCTATGTCATGCTGGTGCATTAATTCAATTACTGGAATTATTCTTATATAGGAAATTCTAGAAAATATCCAAAACTTCTAAAAATCATAGAAAATCAACCATAGCTCCAAATGCAAAGATTTATATATGAAAAATGATCAGAAAAATTCGATCTATCCATCTGTAATGGTTTCATGCATGACAAAACAAGTTAACCTTGTTGTTTAAGCAGAATAAGGTAATGCACTAATAAGGCCATGTTTAATGAGCTAATATTTGAATCTTTGATTCAAATGAGTTCATCCCCTCCTTTTTTAGCTTGCATTAGTCCAAGACATTTTCATCTTGCCATGTCATAGCATGCATCATATTGTTGCATATTGCCATGTGTTGATTATGTTCGGTGTGTCTTTCGTGGTAGGTTCTGCCTCCGAGGATAACCCCAAGTATCCGTCTGAAGGGTAGTACCCTACTACCTCTACAACAGGCAAGCAACCCATTGATCATTCCGATACAAACCCATGTTCTCGCTTCTGCTCTTGTTTACTGCATTAAGACAACGCGATTCAAACTGTTGTGTGCTACGGTAGTTGAACCCTTATCCTCTCCATGACCTATCATTGCCATAGTAACTACATGAAACCCACTAGCATGTGTAGGAGTTGATTGAGCCATGTATGTGATTCCTACCTTGCTATGCCTGCTATGCTTAGAGTTGTGTCAGGTCTGGTTCATCTGGGTGATGGGCTAGAGTGATATGATTATGTCAGTAATGTGAGGGATGTGTTGAACATGTTTTGGTAAAGGTATCGATGAGAGGCCATGTAGGAGTACATGGTGGGTTGTTTCATTGAGACCGTCCATAAGAACTGAGATCTGTATGCGTGATTTAAGATTCAGCTACTACCACACATTGGGCCCTAAAATATGACCCCGCTCGACTTACTGACCCCTCTCGCCCTCTGTCCAGGAGTTGCAACTAGTTTCTGGTGTTTGTAGGTTATGTGTTGGCGGCCGTGCGTAGCGCTGACCCTAGGGGTGGGCTATGATGCGGTAGATACACTGTGGCCGGGTATGCCGGGCGCCCGTTTGGCATCTCGGGACTCTGTACACATCGTTTGGGGCCGTTGAGGACACCCCAGCCAGATTTCCTTGCGGATGGAACCTGAATAGGCGATAAACCTGGACTAGAGACTTGTGAGGTTAGTCAGGTCGTGGTCTACACCCACGTTGGTTTTCGCTTGAAGTCTGCCGAGCACATGTCGTGTGCAGACGCTAAGTGGTGGAAACATGTGTGACGAAGTACACCCCTGCAGGGTATAAAACTATTCGAATAGCCGCATCCGCGGTAAAGGACTACTTGGTTGCCTATACAGTTCATAGACAAGTTAATGGTTACTACTAAAAGACTCAAGATAAGTGTGAGTACCGAGGATGGCCCTCTCGTAAGATGACGAGAGAGGATCCCCGATGGAGTATTGTGTTGGTGAGTAGTGGACTCATGTGTGAAAACTATTTTACTAGTGGAGTTCCGTAGGATAGCTTAGCAAAGAGTCAAAGCTGGCTTGCTGCAATAACCCCACCACCTTCTTGAGAATGAGCATGTATAGTAGGTTCTGTTGTAAGACTTGTTGAGTACCTTTGTACTCATGTTTGCTTAATTACTATTTTCAGATGACAACACCGCCCCCTCCAATGGGTTCTACGTAGACCTTGACGTCGACGAGTGACTAGCCACCCAGGTGGTGATCCTGGCCATGGAGGGCCCTATGTAGATAGACAGGCTTCGAGAAGCCTTCTTTCTTTCTAGTGTCTGTACTCAGACTAGTTGCTTCCGCATGTGCTTGTATGATTGTATGACTTGAGTGTCGGGTCATGTGACCCCTATCTGTATGAACATGTTATGTATGGCTCTCTGGAGCCTTTAAATAAAGTACTTGAGTTGTAGAGTTTTGTTGTGATGCCATGTTGTATGTACTCATATCGGGCATATTGTATGTATGATTGAAATGCTTGGTATGAGTGGGATCCGACAATCTAGTTGTTTATCCTTGGCAGCCTTTCTTATGGGGAAATGTAGTCTAGTGTTCCTCGAGCCATAGTAGTCCGCTACAGCCCGGTTCACCGGAGTCCTGCTAGCCCAGCACTACTGCTCAGGACACTTGACTGGCCGGCATGTGTTTCACGTCGTTCCTATGTCTGTCCCTTCGGGGAAATGTCACGCGGTGACATCCGGAGTCCTGCCTAGCCTGCTACAGCCCGGGTTCCCCGGAGTCCTGTTAGCCCAGTGCTACAGCCCGGAATCACTCGCTAATGACCGACATGCTCGATGTGATTCATGTATGCCTGTCTCCATAGTTCTGTGCCGCGTTGGGTTCACGACTAGCCATGTAGGCCCGGGTTCTCTGTCATATGGATGCTAGCGACACTATCATATACGTTAGCCAAAAGGCGCAAACGGTCCCGGGCCATGGTAAGGCGACACACGTGGGATACCGTGCGTGAGGCCGCAAAGTGATATGAGGTGTTACCGGCTAGATCGATGTGTCTTAGAATCGGGGTCGGGACAGTCGTGAGGCGTCACAATAGATAACAAAGTCCTTAGTGAAATCCAGTGGCACAAGTATGGGAGCAGAAGTCAGGCGTCTTTTCAGTTCCTGAAAAGAGTGCTCACACTGTGGGGACCACTCAAACTTTTTATCTTTCTTGAGAAGTTCCGTGAGAGGTTTGGCCACTTGGAGAAGTTCTCAATGAAGCGGCGACAATAACTGGCTAGGCCAAGGAAACTCCTAACTTGCTTAACCGTTTTAGGCGGAGTCCAATCAAGAACGGCCTGAACTCTCTCGGGATTGACGGCAATGCCCTTACCAGAGATCACGTGGCCTAGGTAGGTCACTTATGGCAACCAAAATTCGCACTTGGACAACTTGGCATAAAGGCGGTGCTCTTTGAGTTTTTCTAACACAAGTCTAAGATGTTCGGTGTGCTCTTCCTCGTTCTTCGAGTACATAAGAATATCATCGAGGTAAACCACGACGAACTTATCTAACTACTCCATGAAGATCGAGTTCATCAAGCGGGAGAATGTAGCTGGAGCATTGGTGAGAGCAAAGGACATGATGGTGTACTCGTACTGGCCATAACGAGTGACAAACATCGTCTTAGGAATGTCCCCATTTCTGATCTTGATTTGGTGATAGCCTAACCTCAAATCCATCTTGGAAAAGACTGAGGATCCAGCGAGTTGATCATATAGGTCGTTGATCCTGGGGAGCGGATACTTGTTCTTTATCGTGACCAAATTAATGGGACAATAATCTGCAACCATCCGGTCCGTACCATCCTTCTTCTTGACGAAGAGTACGGGGCAAGCCCAGGGAGAAGAACTAGGATGGATGAAACCCTTTTGCAAGGATTCATCGAGTTGTTTCTTAAGCTCAGCTAGTTCTAAGGGTGCCATCTTTTAAGGTCTCCTAGAGATTGGAGCGGTTCCTTGGATAAGATCTATGACAAACTCTACATCTCTGTCAGGTGGAATACCTGGCGGTTCCTCTGGAAAGACATCCGGAAAGTCACGGACTACCGGAATATCTTCAAGGTCTGGAAGAGGGTTGGCATTAAGGGAATAGAGCTGACGCTTTGCAACTCTAGTGGAGACGGTGACTATCTTGCCAGATGGGTGTGTAAGCTGAACAGACCTTGTGTAACAATCAATCTTGGCATGATGAGCGTTCATCCAGTCCATACCCAAGATGATGTTAATATCTGTAGACTTGAGGGCTATAAGTGATGCAAGGAATACAAGTCTGTCAACAAGGATTTCATTACCATGGCTTATTCTAGTAGTTTGCCATCTAGACCCTGGAGTTTGGATTTCAAGTGGAGTTGGCATATCACAAAATGACATGTCGTGCAAACGAGCATAGCCTTCGGATATGAAGGAGTGAGATGCTCCAGTATCGAACAGAACTGAAGCTGGATGACAGTTGATAAGGAGTGTACCAAGAATGACATCCGGATCATCATGAGCGTCTTTAGCTGAGACGTGATGCACACATCCACATTCAGTGGGAGCTAACTTGACACTGATCATCTTGCATGATGGCTTACCACGGCCAACGAACTTCTCAGGCTGGGGTGGAGCATAATTGGTTTGAGAGTAGTCACGTGCATAGTGTCCTGGCTCTCCGCATGTGAAGCAAGTCCCTGAGGTAGGACGTGGACCCGCATTGACAAGCAGTCTACCAGTAGGCCTGGGTGGAGCATGTAACTGAACTGGGTGAGGCGCCACATAAGAGGGCCTCGGTGAATAACCGGGTGGAAGAGCGGAGTTCAAAACCCAAATCCGACGCTTCTGCGAACTAGAACCGGAGGAGGAACCCAAATCACGGGTGTGCTTATGAGACTCCTCGTAAGTGAGTTGAGCTGTCTCTGCATTAATGGCCTTGTTCACAAGAGCCTGGAATGTATCACAGTGATGCAGGTGGAGATCACGACGCAACTTGGGGTTGAGGCCCTTCCGGAACCTAGCCTGCTTCTTAGCGTCTATGGACACCTCTTCTGTAGCATAGCGGGCAAGGTTCTCAAACTCTCTACTGTAAGCATCAACAGCCATCTTACTCTGGGTGAAACTATAGAACTCTTCTCTCTTGTGGCCAGTGAGAGCCTGAGGAATGTGATACTCGCGAAAAGCCTCGGTGAAATCTCTCCAAGTGGTTATCTGGCCAGCTGGAAGCATAGCCTCATAGTTTTGCCACCAAATACTAGCAGGACCTTCCAGATGATAAGCAGCGTAGGTGACCTTGTCACTTTCAGCTACGTTCGCAGAACGCAGCTTGTGTGTGATACTACGTAGCCAGTCATCTGCATCAAGTGGTTCAATGGAATGATGGAAGGTAGGTGGTTTCAGACCAATGAAATCATAGATGGACGCTGACTCTTTGTGCTGATGGGAGGTGTTCTCCTCAATACGTGCTAACAAGCGGTTAGACTCTCGCTTGTTCTTCTCCATCTCTAACATGAACTCTGCCAACGAAGGCTGGTCGGGAGGATCCTCATCCCTACCATCTCCGTGGTTCCGACTACGAGCAACAGAACTTTGGTTAACTGATGACATCATGAGGAACCAACCAAGGAAACAAGGATGGATTCAGCATCATCATAAGGATGTAGAATATAGTACGAGGAAAATACTATCTCTTGAACTCCTAGGACAAAACCGGTAGCATAACGGCAGTAAAATTCTCAAAATGAGACATTCTGCAAAAGACGGGGTAGCACCATACTCAACATCATCACTCAAGGTTCTGAGATATTACTAAACAGGCTACGCCGGAGGTACTCAAACTGGGATATGACTCAGATCAACCAAACCTTAGAGACTACGGAGTAGTAACACGTGATCCTAATAGACGGAAGAGAAAGCCTAGTTCCTTAACCCCGTAGGAAATATAGGATGACTCAGATCAGAAGGCATGAGGCATAAGGAGTAAAAATAGCCTTACGTTCCCTTCCACAATAAATTCCCCTATACAGCTAAAAGAATTTCTAGACTCAACTTCGACCAGGTTGGCTTGGTAATCCTACAGGCAGTCAGGCTCTGATACCAAAGCTGTCGGGACCCCGATTCCAAGTCACATTGATCTAGCCGGTAACACCTCATATCACTTTGCAGCCTCACACACGGTATCCCCACGGGTGTTGCCTTACCATGGCTCGGGACCGTTTGCGCCTTTTGGCTCACGTATATGATTGTGTCGCTAGCATCCATATGACAGAGAACCCGGGCCGACATGGCTAGTCATGAACCCAAAGCGGTACTAACCTATGGGGACAGGCATACATGATTCACATCGAGCATGTCGGTCAGCAGCGTGTGAATCCGGGCTGTAGCACTGGGCTACTAGGACTCCGGGGAACCCGGGCTGTAGCAGGCTAGGCAGGACTCCGGATGTCACCGCGTGACATTTCCCCGAAGGGACAGACACAGGAACAAAGTGAAACACATGTCGGCCAGTCAAGTGTCCTGAGCAATAGTGCTGGGCTAGCAGGACTCCGGTGAACCGGGCTGTAGCGGACTACTATGGCTCAAGGAAGCACTAGACTACATTTCCCCATAAGAGAGGCTGCCAAGGATAAACAACTAGATTGTCGGATCCCACACATAGCAATACACGTCACACGTACGCATAACATGCAAGTATGTGTTGTACAACATGGCATCACAACATAACGCAAACTCATATAGATAAAGGCCCAGAAGAGCCACATAGCATTAAATACAACAGGGGTCACATGAACATCATTCAGAGCATACAAGCAACGGAAGCATTACATGTCTGAGTACAGACAACTACAAAAGAAAAAGGCCAACAAGCCTGACTATCTACAAGACCCTCCCAAGGGTACAAGATCGTAGCTGAGGTAACAAGCTACTCGTCGAAGTCCAAGCGGTACTACTAGTGAGACAGATGTCTCACCTGCAAAACATAAATAAAGCAAACGTGAGTACAAAGGTACTCAGCAAGACTTACATCAGATCCTATCATACATGCATTTGTATCAAGAAGGTAATGTGGGGTTTAGTTGCAGCAAGCCAGCTTTGACTCAGTGGCTATCCTGTTCTACGACAGCGAGAAACTTCTTTGAGGTGAGGCAGCGCACACGAGTCCACTAATCACCACATCAATACACTACTATGGATTCATCCTCGTCTCCTTACGAGAAGGCCATCCATAGCACTCACACTTGTCTTGAGCATTTTAGAGTATCCACTTTAAGTTGTCTATGTACCACGTAAGCATCCAAGAAGTCCATAACCGAGGACACGGCTATTCGAATAGATCATGATAACCCTGCAGGGGTGTACTTCTTCACACACGCTCTCACCACTTATCACCATATACACGTCATGTATCTCGGCAACCTTCAAGCGGAAGCCTGGCGAGGGTGTCGGCCACGACCTGACTAACCACACAAGACTCTAGTCCAGGTTTATCGCCTATTCAGGTTCCATCCGCAAGGAGATCCGGCCGGGGTTTCGCTCACGCCCCAAACGATGTGTACAGTGGGAGCACACATCCACGTTCAGTGGGAGCTGACTTGACACTAATCATCTTGCGTGATGGCTTACCACGGCCAACAGACTTCTCAGGCTGGGGTGGAGCATAGTTGGTTTGAGAGCAGTCACGTGCATAGTGTCCTGGCTCTCCGCATGTGAAGCAAGTCCCTGAGGTAGGACGTGGACCCGCATTGACAAGCGGTCTACCGATAGGCCTAGGTGGAGCATACGGTTGAACTGGGTGAGGCGCCACATAAGAGAGGCCTTGGTGTATAACCGGGTGGAAGAGCGGAGTTCGGAACCCAAATCCGCGCTTCTGCGAAGTAGAACCGGAAGAAGAACCCAAATCACGGGTGTGCTTACGAGACTCCTCGTAAGTGAGTTGAGCTGTCTCTGCATTAATGGCCTTGTTCACAAGAGCCTGGAATGTATTGCAATGATGCAAGTGGAGATCACGACGCAACTTGGGGTTGAGACCCTTCCGGAACCTAGCCTGCTTCTTGGCGTCCGTGGACACCTCTTCTGTAGCATAGCGGGCAAGGTTCTCAAACTCTCTACTGTAAGCATCAACAGCCATCTTACTCTGGGTGAAACTATAGAACTCTTCTCTCTTGCGGTCAATGAGAGCCTGAGGAATGTGATGCTCGCGAAAAGCCTCAGTGAAATCTCTCCAGGTGGTTATCTGGCCAGCTGGAAGCATAGCCTCATAGTTCTGCCACCAAATACTAGCAGGACCTTCCAGATGATAAGCAGCGTAGGTGACCTTGTCACTTTCAGCTACGTTCGCAGAACGCAGCTTGTGTGTGATACTACGGAGCCAGTCATCTGCATCGAGTGGTTCAATGGAATGATGGAAGGTAGGTGGTTTCAGACCAATGAAATCATAGATGGACGCTGACTCTTTGTGCTGATGGGAGGTGTTCTCCTCAATACGTGCTAACAAGCGGTTAGACTCTCGCTTGTTCTTCTCCATCTCTAACATGAACTCTGCCAACGAAGGCTGGTCGGGAGGATCCTCATCCCTACCATCTCCGTGGTTCCGGCTATGAGCAACAGAACTTCGGTTAACTGACGACATCCTGAAGAACCAACCAAGGAAACAAGGATGGATTCAGCATCATCATAAGGATGTAGAATATAGTACGAGGAAAATACTATCTCTTGAACTCCTAGGACAATTCCGGCAGCATAACGGCAGTAAAATGCTCGAAATGAGACATTCTGCAAAAGACGGGGTAGCACCATACTCAACATCATCACTCAAGGTTCTGAGATATTACTAAACAGGCTACACCGGAGGTACTCGAACTGGGATATGACTCTGATCAACCAATCCTAAGAGACTACGGAGTAGTAACACGTGATCCTGATAGACGGAAGAGAAAGCCTAGTTCCTTAACCCCGTAGGAAAGATAGGATGACTCAGATCAGAAGGCATGAGGTATAAGGAGTAAAAAGAGCCTTACGTTCCCTTCCACAATCAATTCCCCTATATAGCTAAAGAATTTCTAGACTCAACTTCGACCAGGTTGGCTTGGTAAATCCTACAGGCAGTCAGGCTCTGATACCAAAGCTGTCGGGACCCCGATTCCAAGTCACATCGATCTAGCTGGTAACACCTCATATCACTTTGCGGCCTCACGCACAGTATCCCCACGGGTGTCGCCTTACCATGGCCCGGGACCGTTTGCGCCTTTTGGCTCACGTATATGATAGTGTCGCTAGCATCCATATGACAGGAGAACCCGGGCCGACATGGCTAGTCGTGAACCCAAAGCGGCACTAACCTATGGGGACAGGCATACATGATTCACATCGAGCATGTTGGTCAGCAGCGTGTGAATCTGGGCTGTAGCACTGGGCTAACAGGACTTCGGGGAACCCGGGCTGTAGCAGGCTAGGCAGGACTACGGATGTCACCGCGTGACATTTCCCCGAAGGGACAGACACAGGAACAAAGTGAAAAACATGCCGACCAATCAAGTATCCTGAGCAGTAGTGCTGGGCTAGCAGGACTCCGGTGAACCGGGCTGTAGCGGACTACTATGGCTCAAGGAAGCACTAGACTACATTTCCCCATAAGAGAGGCTGCCAAGGATAAACAACTAGATTGTCGGATCCCACACATAGCAATACACGTCACACGTACGCATAACATGCAAGTATGTGCTGTACAACATGGCATCACAACATAACGCAAGCTCATATAGATAAAGGCCCAGAAGAGCCACATAGCATTAAATACAACAGGGGTCACATGACCCATCATTCAGAGCATACAAGCAACGGAAGCATTACATGTCTGAGTACAGACAACTACAAAAGAAAAAGGCCGAGAAGCCTGACTATCTACAAGACCCTCCCAAGGGTACAAGATCGTAGTTGAGGTAACAAGCTACTCGTCGAAGTCCAAGCGGTACTACTAGTGAGAGAGATGTCTCACCTGCAAAACATAAATAAAGCAAACGTGAGTACAAAGGTACTCAGCAAGACTTACATCAGATCCTATCATACATGCATTTGTATCAAGAAGGTAATGTGGGGTTTAGTTGCAGCAAGCCAGCTTTGACTTAGTGGCTATCCTATTCTACGACAACGAGAAACTTCTTTGAGGTGAGGCAGCGCACACGAGTCCACTAATCACCACATCAATACACTACTATGGATTCATCCTCGTCTCCTTACGAGAAGGCCATCCATAGCACTCACACTTGTCTTGAGCATTTTAGAGTATCCACTTTAAGTTGTCTATGTACCACGTAAGCATCCAAGAAGTCCATAACCGAGGACACGGCTATTCGAATAGATCATGATAACCCTGCAGGGGTGTACTTCTTCACACACGCTCTCACCACTTATCACCATATACACGTCATGTATCTCGGCAACCTTCAAGCAGAAGCCTGGCGAGGGTGTCGGCCACGACCTGACTAACCACACAAGACTCTAGTCCAGGTTTATCGCCTATTCGGGTTCCATCCGCAAGGAGATCCGGCCGGGGTTTCGCTCACGGCCCCAAACGATGTGTACGGGTTCCCGAGCCCACCATCCGGGTGCCACTCGGTACACCGGGCCACGGTGCCTAGTCTATCCCAAGTCCACCCTGCCGGGTGCCACTCGGTAGAAAAATAGCACTACCTACAAACACCAGAAACTATTTGCAACTCCTGGACAGAGATCAAGGCAGTTAATAAGTCGAGAGAGCTTGGAGCGCCCGGAGCCCAATGTGTGGTAGTAGCTAGTCATTGGACAACCTACACAGAACTCAGTTCTTAAAGACGGTCCCAATGAGACAACCCACCATGTACTCCTACATGGCCTCTCACCGCTACCTTTACCAAATCGTGTTCACACGCTTAACTCTCAGCACCGGATAATATCGTAACACTCCAATTCATTCCCGATGAATCAGACCTGACATACTCTAAGCAATAGCAGGCATGGCATGGCAAGAACACAACATGGCTCAATCAACTCCTACACATGCTAGTGGGTTTTAACTATTTACTATGGCAATGACAGGTCATGCAGAGGAATGGGTTCAACTACCGCAGCATAAAGTAGCAGTTGAATCATTGTTGTCCTAATGCAATAAATAAGAGAAGGAGCAAGAGAGTAGGATTGTATCGGAATGAACAAGGGGGTTGCTTGCCTGGTAGATCAACAGGGGGCACTGCTCCTCAGACAGGTACTCTCGAACACTCTCTGGAGCAGGACCTATCGAGAAGGAACTGTGGTGGAAATCAAACTCAAGCATATGCAACAATATGATGCATGAACATGGCATGAGTATGTGATGTTGTTTGAGCTAATGCAACTAGCATTCATTTGGTTGAGGTCCATTTGAACCAAAGGTTCAAATGCAACTCCAAAATAAGCTCTTATAAATGACATTCATATGTTTTCATATATACAACATGTATAGGTTGGTTCGTCATGCATGAAAATGGTACAGATGGATACATTGAATTTTTCTGATCATTTTTCATATATAAATTATTTCAATCTGAGCTACGGCTGAATTTCTATGAATTTTTGAAGTTCTGGCTAATTTCTGGGATATTCTGAATGAAGTTTAATCCAGAAAAAGACTTATTGCGTCAGCATTAGGTCATGCTGACCTCAGCAGTTCAACAACGCCTAATCAGAGTCAAACCTAACAGTTGGGACCCACACGTCAGTGTCTTGGGGCTGGTTTGTGTGGATGACATGTGGGACCGGTCAACGCTCACTTGGTCAAAGTCAAAGTTGACACGTGGGGTCCGCAAGATTAGCACTAATCTAAACAGGGAATTAAAATAACCTAAACAGGCACAGGGGCCCACATGGCAGTGGTTATGGGGTGTTTAGCAGGGTAATTAGTGCTAACTAAACCAGAATTAGGCCGGCGGCTCATCGCCGGCAAGGTCAGTGGCGGCGGAGCACGTCGGGTTTCGCCCTCCGTCGACCAAATGGATGGCGGAGGGGCCCAGCGTGGAGCTGATGCTCGTCCACGTCCAAAGGAGCAGGCAGCAGCGGCTGGGGTGGTCCCAGCATCGGCTGCAACGACGACGGCGGCGGCCGGAGTACGGGTTAGCACGACGAGGCACTACGCTTGGCTAGCGAGCGAGCTAGGCATCCGGGCGGACTCCTAGGAGCACAGAGAGCACGAGGACACACTCAAAAGCGAGTGGCGACAGCTGTGGCCACGACGGCGAGATGGTCGGCGGCGGTGAGCTTTCGGCTCCGGTGAAACGGTGGCTGCACGACGCAAACGAGCTCGAGGAGAGGGGGTTCCAATGCGGGAGCTCACGGTGGTTGCAGAGGCGTCGACGTGGGCTCGGGGAAGGCTCGGAGCAGAAGGCACGGCGGTGGCGATCTCGGCATCCCGAGGTTGAAGACGACAGCGGTGAGGGCGTTGCAGTGCGTCCAGCGACATGACCTTCGTCTTGGTGAGGCGGTGGTCGACGCGGACCAGTGGGACACGGCAACGGGGCTCGGCGTGGCCAGTAGCTACGACGACGGTGAGCGGCGGCGACGAGCTTCGCTCGGTGGTGCTCGGGGAAGGGGGACAGACGAGGGATAGGCACGGGAGAGAGGGGGAGAGTGACCAGGGGGTTGCGGGCGTCTCCGTGGCGCTCGAGTGAGGACAGGGGAGGCAGCAGGAGGTGGAAGCAGGAGGTGGCTTCGCCTCATGTGCGTGCGCCACGCCGTCGTCCTCCTAGCAAGGAAGGAGACGACTAGCGCCTGGCTCTGGTGGGCTGGGCCATGCTGGGCCAGGTAAGTGGGCTGCCAGGTAAGGTCAGGTGAGCTTTTCTCCATTTTTTTCTTTTCTATTTTCTGACATTTGTTTTGACTTAGTAAAATACTAAATCATTTATTTTCTTCTGACAATTTTTGCAGGGGCCTAAGGGATTATTCCAAAGCCCCTCACCAAAATTCATAATTATTGGACAATATTATATATATAAATATTTATCAAACGCAAATAATTACTAGATTAATTCCAAATGTCCAAAATAAATATTTACGAGTTCCTAAAAATATTGGTTTGATTTTTATCTCTGTCCAATATTTTCATAGAGCAACATGAGCATTTTCTTGGACCCTTTTGGAGCAATTTTTACTTGGGTCATTTTCAGAAATGATTTCTGAGGGTTTCCCAAATCCCCATTTCAAATTAAATGGAATTTAAACATGATGCACAAATGACTAGCTGGTCTAGGTCATACCAGAACTAGGGATGTAACAACCCACCATATACCTTCCTCAAAAAAGCCACCATACCTACCTATTATGGCATTTTCATGGCCATTCCGAGATATATTGCCATGCAACTTTCCACCATTCCGTTTATTATGACACACTCCATCATTGTCATATTGCTTAGCATGATCATGTAGCCGACATTGTATTTGTGGCAAAGCCACCATTCATAATTCTTTCATACATGTCACTCATGAGTCATTGCATATGCCGGTACACCACCGGAGGCATTCATATAGAGTCATATTTTGTTCTAAGTATCTAGTTGTAATTGTTGAGTTGTAAGAAAATAGAAGTGTGATGATCATCATTATTAGAGCATTGTCCCGGTGAGGAAAGGATGATGGAGACTATGATTCCCCCACAAGCCAAAGAAGACCAAATAAAAAAGAGGCCATAAAAAAGAGAAAAGGCCCAAATAAAAAAATGAGAGAAAAAGAGAGAAGGGGCAATGCTACTATCCTTTTACCACACTTGTGCTTCAGCACCATGATATTCATAATAGAGAGTATCTCATTTCGTCACTTTCATATACCAGTGGGAATTTTTCATTATAGAACTTGGCTTGTATATTCCAATGATGGGCTTCCTCAAAATGCCCTAGGTCTTCATGAGCAAGCAAGTTGGATGCACACCCACTTAGTTTCTTTTTGAGCTTTCATATACATATAGCTCTAGTGCATCCGTTGCATAGCAATCCCTACACACTCACATTGATATCTATTGATGGGCATCTCCATAGCCCGTTGATACGCCTAGTTGATGTGAGACTATCTTCTCCCTTTTTGTCTTCTCCACAACCACCATTCTATTCCACCTATAAGTGCTATGTCCATGGCTCACGCTCATGTATTGCGTGAAGATTGAAAAAGTTAGAGAACACCAAAAGTATGAAACAATTGCTTGGCTTGTCATCGGGGTTGTGCATGATTTAAATAATTTACGTGGTCAAGATGGAGCATAGCCAGACTATATGATTTTGTAGGGATAACTTTCTTTGGCCATGTTATTTTGAGAAGACATAATTGCTTTGTTAGTATGCTTGAAGTATTATTATTTTTATGTCAATATTAAACTTTTGTCTTGAATCTTTCGGATCTGAATATTCATACCACAATTAAGAAGAATTACATTAAAATTATGCCACGTAGCACTCCGCATCAAAAATTATGTTTTTATCATTTACCTACTCGAGGACGAGCAGGAATTAAGCTTGGGGATGCTTGATAGGTCTCCAACGTATCTATAATTTTTGATTGCTCCATGCTATATTATCTATTGTTTTGGACATTATTGGGCTTTATTATCCACTTCTATATTATTTTTGGGACTAACCTATTAACCGGAGGCCCAGCCCAGAATTTTTGTTTTTGCCTGTTTTAGGGTTTCGAAGGAAAGGAATATCAAACAGAGTCCAAATAGAATTAAACTTTTGGGAACGTGATTTTCTCAACGAACAAGACCTAGGAGACTTGGACCCTACGTCAAGACACAAAAGAGGAGGCCACGAGGTAGGGGGTGCGCCTCCCCCCCAAGCACGCCCTCCTCATGGGCCCCCTGTTGCTCCACCAACGTACTCCTTCCTCCTATATATACCTATGTACCCCCAAACGATCAGATACGGAGCCAAAAACCTAATTCCACCGCCGCAACCTTCTGTATCCACGAGATCCCATCTTGGGGCCTGTTCCGGAGCTCCGCCGGAGGGGGCATCGATCACGGAGGGCTTCTACATCAACACCATAGCCCCTCCGATGAAGTGTGAGTAGTTTACTTCAGACCTACGTGTCCATAGTTATTAGCTAGATGGCTTCTTCTCTCTTTTTGGATCTCAATACAATGTTCTCCCCCTCTCTTGTGGAGAACTATTCGATGTAATCTTCTTTTTGCGGTGTGTTTGTTGAACCGATGAATTGTGGGTTTATGATCAAGTCTATCTATGAACAATATTTAATGTTCTCTGAATTATTTTATGTATGATTCGTTATCTTTGCAAGTCTCTTTGAATTATCAATTTGGTTTGGCCTACTTAGATTGATCTTTCTTGCAATGGGAGAAGTGCTTAGCTTTGGGTTCAATCTTGTGGTGTCCTTTCCCAGTGACAGTAGGGGCAGCAAGGCATGTATTGTATTTTTGCCATCGAGGATAACAAGATGGGGTTTTCATCATTTTGCATGAGTTTATCCATCTACATCATGTCATCTTGCTTAAGGCGTTACTCTGTTTTTAACTTAATACTCTATATGCATGCTGGATAGCGGTCGATGAGTGGAGTAATAGTAGTAGATGCAGGTAGGAGTCGGTCTACTTGTCTCGGACATGATGCCTATGTACATGATCATGCCTAGATATTCTCATAACTATGCTCAATTCTGTCAATTGCTCAACAGTAATTTGTTCACCCACCGTAGAATACTTATTCTCTCGAGAGAAGCCACTAGTGAAACCTATGGCCCCCGGGTCTATCTTTATCATATTAATCTCCTACTACTTAGTTATTTCCTTTGCTTTTTACTTTGCCTTTATTTTACTTTGCATCTTTATCACAAAAATACCAAAAATATTATCTTATCATATCTATCAGATCTCACTCTCGTAAGTGGCCATGTAGGGATTGACAACCCCTATTCGCGTTGGTTGCGAGGATTTATTTGTTTTGTGCGGGTACGAGGGACTCGCGTGTAGCCTCCTACTGGATTGATACCTTGGTTCTCAAAAACTGAGGGAAATACTTACGCTACTTTGCTGCATCATCCCTTCCTCTTCGGGGAAAACCAACGCAGTGCTCAAGAGGTAGCAGGGTCGATGTTGGAGTTTGGTGGTGCAGACGGGCCTGACGTAGTATCATGATGCAGTGCAGCCAAGGTTGGTGAAGTGGCATCGTCTTATTCATCGACGACTCTCACAAGAATAGTTGCATCCGAAGATGCATGCTCAGAATCTTCAATAGAGGGAGTGCGACACCAACTTGCATTTTGAGGAGGCCTGGAGTCAAACTTGAAGTTCTCTATGAATCCATCTTCGTGAAGATCTTCTTCACGACAGAGCATTGTGAGGCTCTTCCAGGACCGCCTACAGGCTTCATGTGCAACAAATGAGTTCTTGGTGGGAAAGTTGCGAATGCGATTGACATCCACCAAGAGACTCTGCATCTGACGCTTCAGCCAGTCGTGATACCTATCCTGCTTCTGATGTAAAGCCACCAAAATCTCATGGTCTTAGAGGACACGAGGACATTCCGAGGCCTTTGAGAAATTGTGCTTGCAGTGGCTTCAGTGTTGGCGCGGTGCGGAAAGCGCATGTTGCCAACCAGAGGGTATGCATGAGTTGCAGCATTGGGCACATAGATTCCTTTGATAGGCTAGGTGAAGCTTTGAAATTCAACATTCTGAAGGTGGAGTGGCTTCTTGGCAGGCTCGGGGTAGATGGCTTTAATGGAAATATCAACTTCAGGCAGAAACACAACGTGGTTGCGCGCTGAAGGCTGATAGTCAATGGTGGAATGAAGCTTAATCAGGCGCATCACCCATGGAGCATATAATTTGAGACCAAACATGTAACACCTCGGATATGATTTTCCCAATATGTACTCCAACTCTTGCCGTTTCGGGTTCGGGTTTTTGTCTCCGTGTGTTGTTGTCGTTGTCATGCATCTCATATCATGTCATCATGTGCATTGCATTTGCATACGTGTTCATCTCATGCATTCGAGCATTTTTCCCGTTGTCCGTTTTGCATTCCGGCACTCCGTTCTCCTCCGGTGGTCATTACTACCTTCTTTTCATGTGTGGGGATTAAACATTTCCAGATTGGACCGAGACTTGCCAAGCGGCCTTGGTTTACTACTGGTAGACCGCCTGTCAAGTTTCGTACCATTTGGACTTCGTTTGATGCTCCAACGGTTAACCGAGGGACCGAAAAGGCCTCGTGTGTGTTGCAGCCCAACACCCCTCCATTTCGACCCAAAACCCACCAAAACCCTTTCCATCATCTAGAGTGTTCGATCACGATCGCGTGGCCGAAAACCGCACCTCATTTGGACACTCCTAGCTCCTCCTATGCATATAAATAGACCCCCCTCCGAAATTCTCGTTCTTCTTCCCCCGAAACCCTAGATCACTCCCTCTCCTCGCGCGCCGGACACAATCCGCGCCGACGGACATGTCCGACTAGCCCCGCCGCCGCCACGTGTCACCCGCCGTTGGTCCGCGCCGCCGCCCCACATCCTCGTCGCCGCCGGCCCGGGAGGCCCAGGAGGGGCCCCCGAGGCCCATCGCCGCCCGCCGCCGCCCGGGATCCTCTCCCCCGAGGCCGACCACGTCGCCGGTCGCCGCCGCCGACGCACCCCCGCGCCGGCGCGAGCTCGCCGCCGCCTCAGCTTGCCGGAGCTTGCCCCACCGCCCGTCGGTGCCCGCGCCTCGCCCCTCGTCGCCGGCCACCACCGCCGTCTCCTCCACGCCCCGGCCACACCTCCCTCCGGCGACCTCCCTCCCTCCGGTGAACAGGAACTCCGGCACCGGCCAACCTCGTAATCCGCGCCGATCCGGATCTGGATCTGGATTAGCCTCAGTTGACTTTTTATCAGAAACCCTAGATATTTTGGCTATGTTCATCACATCGTAACTTTGCATCCGTAGCTCCATTTTGGGCATATAGCATATCAAAATGTTCATCTCAGAGAGCACATCATTTTATCTCATTGCATCATTTTCATTGGGTTCATCTTGATGCCCGAAATGCTGTTAGAAGAATGCTATTTGAGATAATTGTCAGATATGCTGCTCCATTTAGATATTTGTCATTTTTGCCATGATTATTGTGTGCATGTTATGCCCCTGAGCTCTTCATGAGTTTTGTTATATGTTTTGCCATCTATCCAGAGGTGCAACCCATGTATTTTTGTGATGTGTGTGGTGACTAGCACAAGCTTGCAAAGTGGTGCATTCGTTAATGCTGATTTCAGGGACTTAGCATTTCCACTAAGTCCTTGAGCTGTTTATCTCATTATGCCATATGTTCATGTTGATTCCTAGTGATTCGTGCCTCTTTTGAGGATGATCAGTAAGGATGTTTTGTTAATCTTGTAGTGGTCTATCCATCCATGTCTTTGTTTGCAATTATGGCGCAACCTAGCTTGAGTCAATCGAGCTCTACTTTTGCTATTTTGTAAATCTGGGCAGATTGTCTACTTGTTAGCAATTTTGCCGAGGATGTTGTAGTTGATCCGTGCATGCTATGTTATTGTTCTTGCCATGTCTAGCTTGTATTTTGTGTATTCTTGATGGGTGTATGCTTATATTGTCATGACTTGCTCTGTCGTGAGTGCATCGAGCTCATAAACATGCCTACTTGATATCTGTTTCAGCATGCTCCAGTTTTCACTAAGTCTGAGAACTGATTATGTTTTTGCCATGTTCACATGCTTGCAAATGTATTTTCTGATCCCTTTTGGCTCAAGGTCACTAAGGGACTTTTGTTAAGATCCTTGAGTAGCTCCATGCTATGCTTTACTTGGCCATGTTCAGGTCCTGTAGCATATAGTTTTCATGCTCCAAAGTGTGTTATCTGATCTGAAATTCCAGACAAGTGTTAATTTCACTAAGTCTGAAATCTGTTTACCAAATGCATTTTTGTCATGCTTGTTTGAACCTGTTAATGGATGATTTGGCCGTAGCTCAGTGCTATTCTTTTGTTGACCTTCATGAATGGATACCTGCCATGTATTTTGATGCCATGTTTGGGTGCTGTAGCATGTTCATCTTGTTGCATTTAGATGGCTACTTGCTGTAAATCGCAGAACGTGGTCATATTTGAATTGCTTGCCATTCCCAAACCGTAACTCCGATTCCGGCGTTCTTTATATCGTTTTCAAGCAATTTCATCGCACCTTTCTAGTGGCACACTTGGATTTCCAAGTTGAGGCCAGGTTCATGCATTCCTTGTCAAATCTTGCATATGCATCGCATATTGCATCCCGCATAGTATAGCATCTTTGCATCATGTTGTTTGGGTTTGCACGTGGTTGATTGTGTCCTTGTTACTTATTTGTCTTGTTTGGGTAGAGTCGGGAGACGAGTTCTCTAACGAGGAGCCCGTTGAGTTTGCTTTCGAGGATCTAGGCAACTCTGACAACATTGCAGGCAAGATGATCATACCCTCGAAATCACTACTATCTTTGCTTTGCTAGATGCTCGCTCTTTTGCTATGCCTATGCTACGATGCCTACCACTTGCTTATCATGCCTCCCAAATTGCCATGTTCAACCTCTAACCCACCATGTCCTAGCAAACCGTTGATTAGCTATGTTACCGCTTTGCTCAGCCCCTCTTATAGCGTTGCTAGTTGCAGGTGAAGATTGGAGACCGTTCCTTGTTGGAACATTATTTACTATTGGGATATCATTATATTGCCTTGTTATATTAATGCATCTATATACTTGGTAAAGGGTGGAAGCCTCGTCCTCTCGCCTAGTGTTTTTTTCCACTCTTGCCGCCCTAGTTTCCGTCATATCGGCGTTATGTTCCCGGATTTTGCGTTCCTTACGCGGTTGGGTTATAATGGGAACCCCTTGATAGTTCGCCTTGAATAAAGCTTTTCTAGCAATGCCCAACCTTGGTTTTACCATTTGCCACCTAGCCTCTTTTTCCCTTGGGTTTCCGGAGCCCGAGGGTCATCTTATTTTAACCCCCCCCCCCCCCGGGCATGTGCTCCTCTGAGTGTTGGTCCAACTCGTCAGCCGCCGGTGGCCACCAGGGGCAACTCTGGGCTGGCCTACCGGAAGTTAAGACAATCTGAGTGTGCCCTGAGAACGAGATATGTGCAGCTCCTATCGGGATTTGTCGGCACATTTGGGCGGTGTTGCTGGATTTGTTTTAACTTGTCAAAGTGTCTTGTAGAACCGGGATACCGAGTCTGATCGGAATGTCTCGGGAGGAGGTCTATTCCTTCATTGACCGTGAGAGCTTGTCATGGGCTAAGTTGGGACTCCCCTGCAGGGATTTGAACTTTCAAAAGTTGTTCCCGCGGTTATGGGCAGATGGGAATTTGTTAATGTCCGGTTGTAGATAACTTGAACCTTAACTTAATTAAAATGAATCAACAGTGTGAGTTACCGTGATGGTCTCTTCTCGGCGGAGTCCGGGAAGTTAACACGGTGTTGGAGTAATGCTTGCCGCAGGATGTTCTCTAGTTACTCGTTCGCGCTTTGCCTCCTCTTCTCGCTCTCTTTTGCGAACAGGTTAGCCACCATATATGCTAGTCGCTTGCTGCAGCTCCACATATTTACCTTGCCTTACCCATAAGCTTAAATAGTCTTGATCGCGAGGGTGTGAGATTGCTGAGTCCCTGTGGTTCACAGATTACTTCCAAAACCAGATGCAGGACCTGATGACTCCATTCCAGATGACGCGCTTGAGCTCAAGTGGGAGTTCGACGAGGACTCACGCCGTTACTACGTGTCTTTCCCTGATGATCAGTAGTGGTGCCCAGTTGGGGTGATCGGGACCGTGTCGCTTGTTGGGTTATCTTTTATTTTGGCGCCGTAGTCAGGCCATGAGTGTTTGAATGTTGTAATGCTATTTATGTACTTTGATTGACGTGGCGAGTGTAAGCCAACTATGTATCTCCCCTTTTATTATCTATATTACATGGGATGTTGTGAAGATTGCCTAACTTGCGACATTGCTTTCAATGCGGTTATGTCTCTAAGTCGTGCCTCGACACGTGGGAGCTATAGCCGCATCGAGGGTGTTACAAGTTGGTAATCAGAGCCATCCCCGACCTTAGGAGCCCCCATTGCTTGATCATTTTTAGCGGCCGAGTTGAGTCTAGAAAAAAATGTTTTGAGTCATTTAGGAATTATATATCAGAGAGTTTAGGAATTCTTTTTACTCCCCAGTCTCCTCATCGCTCTGGTATGGTAAGGCATCCTGACGTAGAGTTTTGACTCTTCTCTTCTCAAATTTCACTAAAAAAATTTAGGATCACGCTGGTATTTTGGAATCGTTCCGATGGTTTTGTGACGAGAACATTGTTCTTGGTGCCTCCTGTCTTTAGGGGTTGTGGCAGTGTCCCGGGGAGTTGAGCTCCAAGGTGTTGTCGTCACAATTTTATCGTTGCAGTTCTGGAATACCTGAGTTTAGCACGCCGACATCGAAAATCTCTTTTATGCAGTTCGTTGGTGAGATAACCTCGACGCCACCCAGTACTGGGGCGGGAGTTCGGGAGTATCGCCATAAATTGTATAACGGATGCTTTTCGAAGGTTGAGGTAGATGGTTTTCAAAGTTTTTCTCGGTTATGTGTTGAAGGATGGATACAGCTGGATGTAGGATTTGCTAGATTTGGGTGAGATATTATGCTTCCCCTGTATCCCCAACAACTGATTGCATAACCGGAAAGGTTCGGGAGTTTCATAGGTGGGAATTCAAGTAGCTCTAGCTTTTCTTCCACTGATATTTGGTTTGAGATTGGGATTTCTTACCAAGTATTCGTTCTTGATCCGTACCTTGCTGATTTATTCCTCTACCTAAATTCTAAGTGGCTTCTCAATTTATGGATATGTGACCATTTCAAGTGGAATGCATTCGTTCTTATGTTCGGATGTGAAGACTATATGTTGCAATTTCAAACCGTTTGATTCAGCTTCATTTTGTCTGTCAATGTGCTAACGGTTGTCACCCTCTTCAGGATGGCTCCCACTAAGAGCACCAATCAGAATCAGAATCAAGATCCGCCACCACCTCCTCCTCCGGAGGCATGGCAAGCTGTGATGGCCGCAACCAATGCAAACACACAGTTGATCATGCAAATTCTTCAAGAGTGCAATCAAGCGAACCAAGGCAACCAAGGCAACAATCAGAATCACTTTGCTACACTCAACCAGTTCCTTGCTAACAGGCCAAAGACTTTCAGCAATTGTGTTGAGGCAACTGATGCTGACGATTGGCTCGTGGATCTGTGCAAGCATTTCGAGTGCAGTAACGTCAGGCCTGAGGACTTTGTCAAGTTCGCATCCTTCCAACTCAAAGACCAAGCTGCAGAATGGCTCCAGCAGTACAAGGGTTCCAGAGGAGGCCGTGCGATTACCTGGGATGAATTCCGTCAAGACTTCAAAGCTCATCATATTCCTCAGAGCGTGGTTGAGAGCAAGCATGAGGAATTCTGCAACCTGAAGCAAGGCTCTTTGTCTGTCTATGACTACAACAAGTTGTTTCAGAAGCTCGCCCGCTTTGCTAAGCAGGACGTCCCCGACGAGAAGAGCATGATATAGCAGTTCAGGGGTGGTCTCAGAGAAGAAATTCAGCTAGCTCTTGTTCTCTTTGAGCCCTTGAGGTACGATGAGTTCTACAACATGGCATTGAAGCAAGAGGCTGCTCAACTAAGGTGTGATGCTTCCAAGAAGCGAGTCAGAGACACTACTTCTTCCTCCTCTACTCAAGTGGCCAAGCAGCAGAAGTATTGGCTTCCTCCTCCTCCGTTTCGTCAGCCGTATCAGCAGAAGAGCAAAGGTGGCAGTGGATCTTCCTGTTAACGATGTTCCTGCAAAAGTTATTTTTGACACTGGTGCATCGCATTGTTTCATCTCGAGACCTTTTGCATCTAAGCATGGGTGGTTTTCTCAAGTTATACATAAACCGTTAGCAGTTGTCTCTCTGGGTAGATGTTTGCTCGCTAACTACGAGGTTCCGGATATTTCTATTTCGTTGGGTGATTTCAAGTTTCTGGCTTCTCCAATGATCCTTGGTAACTCGGATATTGTTCTTATTCTTGGGATGGATTGGCTATCTAAGCACAAGTCTCAGCTTGATTGTGCAGCCAGGCAGATTCAATTGACTCATTCGTCTGAGGATGTAATTGTCTTTGCCGCTCGGGATAATACAATCTGTCTGTTTTCTCTCAATGACAAGGGTGAACTAGATGCCATCTCGCAAATTCCAGTCGTTTGTGAATATCAAGACGTCTTTCCAGAAGAGCTTCCAGGAATGCCTCCGCACCGGCCAGTTGAATTCGTCATTGATCTTGAGCCCGGCACGGAACCTGCGTGCAAGCGTCCTTACAAACTCAGACATGAAGAGTTGAAGGAGCTGAAGAAGCAACTCGATGTTCAAGAGAGAATGGGCCTCATCCGACCTAGTTCTTCTCCGTGGGGTTGTGGTGTTCTTTTTGTGAAGAAGAAGGATGGAATGGACCGACTTTGTGTTGATTACCGTTCATTGAACAAGAAGACCATCAAGAACAAATACCCACTTCCCAACATCAACGAGCTGTTCGAACAACTCAAAGGTGCCCAAGTATTCTCCAAGCTTGATCTCCGTATGGGTTATCATCAGACTTGAATCCGTGAGCAAGATATTCCCAAGACGGCTTTCAGGACAAGCTTTGGTTCATACGAATACACTGTCATGTCTTTTGGCCTCGTCAACGCTCCTCCGACGTTCTCTCGCATGATGAACTTCATCTTCAACGCCTACACCAATGACTTCGTTTTGGTCTATCTCGACGACATTCTGGTCTTTTTGAAAAACAAGGAAGATCATGCCAAGCACTTGCGTTTGGTACTCGATAAGCTCGGGGAACACAAGTTCTACGCCAAGTTCTCCAAGTGCGAATTTTGGCTCGATGAGGTTCTTTATCTTCGTCATATCATCTCTGCCAAGGGCATTGTGGTGAAACCTGAGAAGGTGTCTGCAATTGTGAATTGGGAACCACCTCAGAACGTGAAGCAACTCCGTAGCTTCCTCGGTCTCGCAAGCTATTGTCGAAGATTCATTGAAAACTTTTCTAAGATCGCGAAGCCTCTCTCAAATCTTCTCCAGAAGAACGTCAAGTACGTTTGGTCTCCGGAGTGTGACATTGCTTTCAACACTTTGAAAGAGAAATTGGTCACCGCTCTAGTTCTGACTCCTCCTGATGAATCCAAGCCGTACGAGGTCTTTTGTGATGCCTCTCTCCAAGGTCTTGGCGCAGTGTTGATGCAAGAAAAGAAAGTTGTGGCTTATACCTCTCGTCAGTTGAAGCCCAACGAGAAGAACTACCCCACTCATGACCTCGAGTTGGCGGCAGTTGTGCATGCTCTTTTGACTTGGAGACATCTCTTATTGGGAAGAAAAGTGGACATCTTCACTGACCACAAGAGTCTCAAGTACATCTTCACTCAGCCTAATCTCAACCTCAGGCAAACTCGGTGGGTCGAAATGATTCAAGAGTATAATCCGAGTATCGAGTATACTCCAGGCAAGGCCAATGTGATTGCTGACGCATTGAGCAGGAAGGCTTATTGCAACAGTCTGATTCTCAAGCCTTATCAACCCGAGCTTTGTGAAGCTTTCCGCAAACTCAATCTGCAAGTTGTTCCTCAAGGTTTCCTCGCCAACCTTCAAGTCTCTCCTACCTTGGAAGAGCAGATTCGCCAAGCCCAACTTCTTGATGCTATGGTGAAGAAGGTGAAGATTGGGATTGCCAAGAGTCAACCCAAGTACAAGTGCTACCGCCTTGATGACAAGGACACTCTCTTCTTCGAGGATCGTATTGTTGTGCCCAAAGGTGACCTTCGTAAAGTGATCATGAATGAGGCTCACAATTCTCTCCTCTCCATCCACCCTGGGAGCACGAAGATGTATCAGGACCTCAAGCAGGCTTATTGGTGGACTCGAATGAAGCGCGAGATTGCTCAGTTCATGAATGAATGCGATGTATGTAGAAGAGTGAAGGCAGAACACCAAAGGCCAGCTGGTCTCCTCCAACCTATTGCCATTCCAGAATGGAAGTTTAACCACATTGAGATGGACTTCATGACTGGGTTTCCAAAGTCCAAGCGTGGCAATGATGCTATATTCGTTGTCATCGACAAACACACTAAAGTGGCTCATTTTCTGCCTATCAAAGAGTCAATCACTGCAGCTCAATTGGCGGAGCTGTATACCTCGCGAATTGTCTCTCTGCACGGTATTCCACAAGTAATCTCTTCAGACCGTGGCAGCATCTTTACCTCCAAGTTTTGGGATTCTTTTCAGAAGGCCATGGGCACCAACATCCGCTTCAGCACAGCTTTCCATCCTCAAACTAGCGGTCAAGTCGAGCGTGTCAATCAGATTCTTGAAGATATGCTCAGGGCTTGTGTGATCTCCTTCGGCATGAAGTGGGAGGATTGTCTTCCTTATGCTGAATTCTCCTACAACAACAGTTTTCAAGCAAGTTCGGGCAAGGCCCCATTTGAAATTTTATATGGCAGGAAGTGTCGTACCCCTCTCAACTGGTCCGAAACCGGTGAACGTCAACTTCTGGGAAATGACTTAATCACAGAGGCAGAGGAAATGTGCAAAGTCTCGAGATAACCTCAAAGCAGCCCAATCCCGCCAGAAGAGCTACTATGATAGTAAGCACAGTGATTTGGCTTTCGAGATCGGAGATCATGTTTACCTCCGCGTCTCTCCAATGAAAGGTACTTGTCGCTTCGGTATCAAAGGGAAGCTTGCCCCCAGATACGTGGGACCTTTCAAGATCGTCAGCAAGAAAGGCGATCTCGCCTATCAACTCGAGCTTCCTTCAAACTTTGCAAATGTGCATGACCTGTTCCATGTCTCTCAGCTCCGAAAGTGCTTCAAGGCTCCCGACCGCACCATCAACTTCGAGGACATTGAGCTCCAAGAAGATCTCTCTTATCGTGTGCACCCCGTTGCTATTCTTGAAGAGACTGAACACAAGACTCGTAATAAGTCAATCAAATTCCTCAAAGTCAAGTGGTCACACCATTCCGACCGTGAAGCTACCTGGGAACACGAGGATCACCTCCGTTCTGAATACCCGGCGTTCTTTCAGTCCTAGATCTCGGGATGAGATCCTTTCGTAGTGGTGGAGTGTTGTAACACCCCGGATATGATTTTCCCAATATGTACTCCAACTCTTGCCGTTTCCGGCGTTAATTTATTTTGTTTTCTCGGGTTCGGGTTTTTGTCTCCGTGTGTTGTTGTCGTTGTCATGCATCATGTCATCATGTGCATTGCATTTGCATACGTGTTCATCTCATGCATTCGAGCATTTTCCTCGTCCGTTTTGCATTCCGATGCTTCGTTCTCCTCCGGAGGTCATTTCTCCCTTCTTTTCATGTGTGGGGATTAAACATTTCCGAAGTGGACCGAGACTTGCCAAGCGGCCTTGGTTTACTACCGGTAGACCGCCTGTCAAGTTTCGTACCATTTGGACTTCGTTTGATGCTCCAACGGTTAACCGAGGGACCGAAAAGGCCTCGTGTGTGTTGCAGCCCAACACCCCTCCATTTTGACCCAAAACCCACCAAAACCCTCTCCATCATCTAGAGCGTTCGATCACGATCGCGTGGCCGAAAACCGCACCTCATTTGGACACTCCTAGCTCCTCATATGCCTATAAATAGACCCCCCTTCGAAATTCTCGTTCTTCTTCCCTCGAAACCCTAGATCACTCCCTCTCCTCGCGCGCCGGACACAATCCGCGCCGACGGACATGTCCGGCTAGCCCCGCCGCCGCCACGTGTCGCCCGCCGGTTGGTCCGCGCCGCCGCCCCACATCCTCGTCGCCGCCGGCCCGGGAGGCCCAGGAGGGGCCCCCAAGGCCCATCGCCGCCCGCCGTCGCCCGGGATCCTCTCCCCCGAGGCCGACCACGTCTCCGGTCGCCGCCGCCGACGCGCCCTCGCGCCGGCGCGAGCTCGCCACCGCCTCAGCTCGCCGGAGCTCGCCCCACCGCCCGCCGGTGCCCGCGCCTCGCCCCTCGTCGCCGGCCGCCACCACCGTCTCCTCCACGCCCCGGCCACACCTCCCTCCGGCGACCTCCCTCCCTCCGGTGAACAGGAACTCCGGCACCGGCCAACCTCGTAATCCGTGCCGATCCGGATCTGGATCTGGATTAGCCTCGGTTGACTTTTTATCAGAAACCCTAGATATTTTGGCTATGTTCATCGCATCGTAACTTTGCATCGGTAGCTCCATTTTGGGCATATAGCATATCAAAATGTTCGTCTCAGAGAGCACATCATTTGATCTCATTGCATCATTTTCATTTGAGTTCATCTTGATGCCCGAAATGCTGTTAGAAGAATGCTATTTGAGATAATTGTCAGATCTGCTGCTCCATTTAGATATTTGTCATTTTTGCCATGATTATTGTGTGCATGTTATGCCCCTGAGCTCTTCATGAGTTTTGTTATATGTTTTGCCATCTATCCAAAGGTGCAACCCATGTATTTTTGTGATATGTGTGGTGACTAGCACAAGCTTGCAAAGTGGTGCATTTGTTAATGCTGATTTCAGGGACTTAGCATTTCCACTAAGTCCTTGAGTTGTTTATCTCATTATGCCATATGTTCATGTTGATTCCTAGTGATCCGTGCCTCTTTTGAGGATGATCAGTAAGGATGTTTTGTTAATCTTGTAGTGGTCTATCCATCCATTTATTTGTTTGCAATTATGGAGCACCCTAGCTTGAGTTAATCGAGCTCTACTTTTGCTATTTCGTGAATCTGGGCAGATTGTCTACTTGTTAGCAATTTTGCCGAGGATGTTGTAGTTGATCCGTGCATGCTATGTTATTGTTCTTGCCATGTAAAGCTTGTATTTTGTGTATTCTTGATGGGTGTATGCTTAGATTGTCATGACTTACTCTGTAGTGAGTGCATCGAGCTCATAAACATGCCTACTTGATATCTGTTTCAGCATGCTCAAGTTTTTCACTAAGTCTGAGAACTGATTATGTTTTTGCCATGTTCACATGCTTGCAAATGTATTTTCTGATCCCTTTTGGCTCAAGGTCACTAAGGGACTTTTGTTAAGATCCTTGAGTAGCTCCATGCCATGCTTTACTTGGCCATGTTCAGGTCCTGTAGCATATAGTTTTCATGCTCCAAAGTGTGCTATCTGATCTGAAATTCCAGACAAGTGTTAATTTCACTAAGTCTGAAATCTGTTTACCAAATGCATTTTTGTCATGCTTGTTTGAACCTGTTAATGGATGATTTGGCCGTAGCTCAGTGCTATTCTTTTGTTGAGCTTCATGAATGGATACCTGCCATGTATTTTGATGCCATGTTTGGGTGTTGTAGCAAATTCATCTGGTTGCATTTAGATGGCTACTTGCTGTAAATCGCAGAACGTGGTCATATTTGAATTGCTTGCCATTCCCAAACCGTAACTCCGATTCCGGCGTTCTTTATATCGTTTTCAAGCGATTTCATCTCACCTTTCCAGTGGCACACTTGGATTTCCAAGTTGAGGCCAGGTTCATGCATTCCTTGTCAAATCTTGCATATGCATCGCATATTGCATCCCGCATAGCATACCATCTTTGCATCATGTTGTTTGAGTTTGCACGTGGTTGATTGTGTCCTTGTTACTTGTTTGTCTTGTTTGGGGAGAGTCGGGAGACGAGTTCTCTAACGAGGAGCCCGTTGAGTTTGCTTTCGAGGATCCAGGCAACTCTGACAACTTTGCAGGCAAGATGATCATACCCTCGAAATCACTACTATCTTTGCTTTGCTAGATGCTCGCTCTTTTGCTATGCCTATGCTACGATGCCTACCACTTGCTTATCATGCCTCCCAAATTGCCATGTTCAACCTCTAACCCACCATGTCCTAGCAAACCGTTGATTAGCTATGTTACCGCTTTGCTCAGCCCCTCTTATAGCGTTGCTATTTGCAGGTGAAGATTGGAGACCGTTCCTTGTTGGAACATTATTTACTGTTGGGATATCATTATATTGCCTTGTTATATTAATGCATCTATATACTTGGTAAAGGGTGGAAGCCTCGGCCTCTCGCCTAGTGTTTTGTTCCACTCTTTCCACCCTAGTTTCCGTCATATCGGCGTTATGTTCCCGGATTTTGCGTTCCTTACGCGGTTGGGTTATAATGGGAACCCCTTGATAGTTCGCCTTGAATAAAGCTTTTCCAGCAATGCCCAACCTTGGTTTTACCATTTGCCACCTAGCCTCTTTTTCCCTTGGGTTTCCGGAGCCCGAGGGTCATCTTATTTTAACCCCCCCCGGGCCAGTGCTCCTCTGAGTGTTGGTCCAACCGAGCCGCCTGGTGGGCCACCAGGGGCAACTCTGGGCTGGCTACCGGTTAGACAATCTGAGTGTGCCCTGAGAACGAGATATGTGCAGCTCCTATCGGGATTTGTCGGCACATTCGGGCGGTGTTGCTGGATTTGTTTTAACTTGTCGAAGTGTCTTGAAGAACCGGATACCGAGTCTGATCGGAATGTCTCGGGAGGAGGTCTATTCCTTCGTTGACCGTGAGAGCTTGTCATGGGCTAAGTTGGGACTCCCCTGCAGGGATTTGAACTTTCGAAAGCCGTGCCCGCGGTTATGGGCAGATGGGAATTTGTTAATGTTCGGTTGGTAGATAACTTGAACCTTAACTTAATTAAAATGAATCAACAGTGTGAGTTACCGTGATGGTCTCTTCTCGGCGGAGTCCGGGAAGTTAACACGGTGTTGGAGTAATGCTTGCTGCAGGATGTTCTCTAGTTACTCGTTCGCGCTTTGCCTCCTCTTCTCGCTCTCTTTTGCGAACAGGTTAGCCACCATATATGCTAGTCGCTTGCTGCAGCTCCACATATTTACCTTGCCTTACCCATAAGCTTAAATAGTCTTGATCGCGAGGGTGCGAGATTGCTGAGTCCCTGTGGCTCACAGATTACTTCCAAAACCAGATGCAGGGCCTGATGACTCCATTCCAGATGACGCGCTTGAGCTCAAGTGGGAGTTCGACGAGGACTCACGACGTTACTACGTGTCTTTCCCTGATGATCAGTAGTGGTGCCTAGTTGGGGTGATCGGGACCGTGTCGCTTGTTGGGTTATCTTTTATTTTGGTGCCGTAGTCGGGCCATGAGTGTTCGAATGTTGTAATGCTATTTATGTACTTTGATTGACGTGGCGAGTGTAAGCCAACTATGTATCTCCCCTTTTATTATCTATATTACATGGGATGTTGTGAAGATTGCCTAACTTGCGACATTGCTTTCAATGCGGTTATGTCTCTAAGTCGTGCCTCCACACGTGGAAGCTATAGCCGCATCGAGGGCATTACAAAACAGATCAATCCCGAAAGCAGCAAGTTGTCTAAGGAAGAAATCCTGAGTGTTGAATCTGATGCCACCGATAATATAGAATACCAAATTCTTCATGGCGCCTTCAAGTTTAGCTTCAGAAGAATTTCCTTTGATGGGCCACAGAGTACGCCTCAGAATGTGGTGCACTGTGCGTGGCAAGTACTCTAGGTCCTTGACAAAGAACTCCTTTGGGTATTCAGCATCTTGTGGCAATGGCTTCATCATTCTAAGCATTTGGCTCATATTGGGCTCAGGCTTCGGAAAATACTCTGCAGCTCATTCCGATGAAGCTGACAACCAGGTTCGTATAACTCACCTGGAGTGGGCAGGGAAGTAAGCTCGATGATATCTTGAGCTTTGGCTTCGTGATGAACATCACCTGTCATCCACTCAAGGACCCAAGTCTTCGGATCCCTGTTGTAGCCTCGAATGTGTTCCTTGTGTTCCTTGTCAGTCACAAAGGGCAGAAGACCAACATCCCTAAAGCAGTCAAGAGCCTCTTCCAGACATGGCAGCCCAGCCATAGCTTCACAATCCAGACGCTTGTGCGGAAAAATCCAGACTTGATTGCACAAGATGCAAGAGTAATAGCTTCACTGAAGGTGGCTCCAAAATCTGTCAGAGGAGATCTTGGGGTTCGTGTACGGGTTCTTGGCGCTGTCAAAGAAAGTATTGTGCTCTCTAAAACTGAGCACACTGAATGAGCCCTGAGTGGTGACAGCACTTGGAAGCCTTGGCGGACGTGGCTTTGGCTTCTGAACTTGAGGCCTCTGCTCCACATGATAGTCATACCGTGCCCAGGACCAATGGATGGAACCAGAATTGGCCATCTGACAGTCACCAACTCGCCACGATTGAATGCACGTTCCATAGTGTGTAGCCTTGGTGGAGGAATGGCGCCATGAGAGGTGATTGGCGCCAGAGTGGTGTCAACTTGCACATTGGCTTCAGGCTCCACATTGTCTTCAGGCATGACGGAGTCATTGGCGTTGTTCGTGGCAGCCTCAGTGTTTTCAACCTGCATCTGTTCAATGACTGGAGGGCCGGGCATGATCACATTCTCTTCAAGAATGACAGGATCACTGGCAGGGGGTGTCGCGTCTCTTTCTTCTTCTCTTTCTTCTCCTTTTTCTGCTTCTTCGGCTGATGCAGCCGGAATGTCTTCAATAGTCTTGGCTTCAGACTAAGAGGCAGTCGCAGAAGGACTGGCTTCAGGAAACGCTTGATGTGCTACTGAGCTAGTGTGTTGCGCTTCTTCTTTTGGGATGCTCGACATGGAGACATGTGGCCTGAGGCCCTTGCGAAGCCTTCGGAACACAGGCGACGCCTTCGGAGAAGTCGTGGTCTGTTCCATGTAGTCTTCATCATTAAGTACTGAAGAGATAACTTGAGCATGGGGGTACGTGGTGTCTCATCTTGCACTGTGGTGTCTTGTTGTTGGCGCTCGGCCCATGAGTCATCTTGAGTAATTGGCGTCAATGGACGACCAATGCTAATAAGTTCAATGCTCGTTGGAGTAGGCGATGATACCGATTGGGGCTCGGGGTGAGGAAGGACTTCATCATCATGCACATTGTCTTCATGACCAATGTCTTCAGCTGCATTGGGGTCAACAGCTGGAACTTCTGCACTCTCTGAAGCCTCTATGGAAGTAGGCTCATGGATCACAAGGCGACGTTCTCGGTTGGTTGAAACAGGAAGAGAAACTAAGATAGGTTCAGCTATGAGGGGCTCTAGGGCAGCAGCATGCTCTTTCTTTGAAGACTTTGAAGCCATTGTCTTCAATCTCTTCTTGGAGGGAGCATCATCAGAGGTGTTCTTGAGCTTCCTCTTTCTGGCTTCGGCCTTGGCTTGCCGTGTCTTCTTCATTTCTGAAGCTGCTGAGGGGACCTTTGCCTTCAAGCCAATCATGCTGGCAGGGAAGATAATGCTTGGTTGATCCTGCCGTTGGGCTTCAGGTTGGGCTTCAATGCTAGGACGCCCAAGAGCCTTTCGCTTCTCAGCTTCGTTATGCGCTTGAACACATTTCTATGCATAGTACTTCATGCACTCGTGAGAGCCTTTGGATACTTCACACTTCTTGTGGAATTCAGCCTTGAGATCGTGCAACATCTTCTTGAAGATTTGCACATCATCCACCTGAGCTTGGCCATGTGCTTCTTGAAATGCGCCTTCTCATGATCAATCTTGTTCTTGAGCTCGACATTTTTCTGAGCTAAGGCCAATTCATTTGCAATAGATGCATGAAAAGTGATGTTGATGTCCACTGGCAGCTGCAAGTCATCGGTACTGATGCTCTGGTCGTCGAAGCATTCATTGATGAAGTTGTTCAAAATGTCAACATCAAAGAGAGGCAGATCATTGAAGATCTCCGCCTCTTGCTTGCTCTTGATCAGCATCTCTAGAGCTTCATCACCAAGATCTTCATCACTGGACAAATCAATGGTGTCTTCCTCGTTGCGCAGAACGGCAGTAGGAGTCAAGTCATGCCCAAAAATCTTCTTGGGATTCTTTGTCTTCTTGGTCTTCTTGGAGACACCGAACAAGTCTTCAGACTGCACATTGGGTTCGGGAGGTGCAGTCGTCAATGTCTTCATAGTTGAAGCGGTTGGTGCAGCAGAGGGCTTTGAAGCTTTTGACTTCTTCTGCTTTGGTGGTGCTGGAGCATCTTCAAAGTCTGCGTCATTAGTAGGCTGATCCACTGTGGCCCTCTGAGCAGCAATGTGAGAGAGGAGCCCATCAAAGCTAGTAAATGGGCCGATGACATTGGCATTGGCTTCACGTGAGCCATCTTGTCTTGGGGCAGAATGACCGGGGTTGAAGTTGAGTCCAAGCTCCTTTCTGTTCTTGGCGGCTGACTCCTTAGCGAACTGGTTGTTGCGCTTGAAGCGATTGTCTTCACGACACCATAACAAGGATGATGGGTCAGCATTTTCAGGTTGCGGTCCTCTGACCATGCAAGGATAGAAACCTTGAGCGATAGCTTCAGGCTTCGACTTGGGTTGTAGATTCTTGTAAAGAATATTGCCCCATGGGCGCTTGATAGCATTCTTCTCAGCATATTCAGTAGTGACAAAGTTGTACTTGAACCATTGTTCTGCCCAATATCTTCGGATGCATTATATCCGTGTCTTCCGCTGATTATAGTTCTCCTCAGGATCTGTCTTGTATAGTTCATACATATCCGGAGGCAGATCTAGAGCAATATTTCCATGGCACCATCTGCCACCCTTCCTAGCAGATTTCTCAGTGGCCATGATATTCAGACAGATTGGCTTCAGAACAGTGAAAGGCTTCCGTCTACTTGTTAAGCAGGAGCTGGCTTCAGGGGAGTGAATATGATGCTGTAAGAACTCTGCAAATGAATGCAGACTATGAGAACGAAGGGATTCTCCCATGGACATGTACCTGTGACGACATTAGAGATGCGAGGGAAGGGAAGAGGTCGTATGCATCCTCAAAAGATTTTGAATATAAATCAGTTTGAAGACATTGACCTCATAGAGTGAAGACATTCACTTATTTGAAGAGAGTCGGTTCCAGATTTGTACGAATCCAAGAATAAGTACAAGTGAGGAATCTAACTAGTTATGAAGCATAAGTGAATACACTTTGCATGATATGAGATTCAGAAAAAGACAGATCCAGATATGGAAGTATAGAAACAACTTTTTTGTTGATGTGGATGGATTTGACATGTAACATCCCAAATTTTCAAATTTGGAATGTTATACATAGTCATCCATGCATATCATATTTTATTCGCATTTCGTCTCGCGATCCTCAAAAATCCTAAGCAACTCAAGGACCCTCGGAGAGAGTTGGGGATTTCCCGGTTTTAAAATTTGATTTTTATCAAATCTTGAAAACGAGGATTTTTGGTTTTAATTATTTTCTCTCCAAAAATATTTCATACAAAAATATGTGAGAGGTGATAATATGACTTCTCCAAGATAATTGAAATATTGGAGGAAAAATATTAAAATCAAATATTTGTTTTATTTGGATTTTATTGCAATTTTGTTTGCATTACAAAAATTGCACGTTTTTCAAAATTGCATTTTAGGGCCAAGAAAATGTTCATCTCGTTCCAAATATTTTATTTAGACAGTGAAAATTTATTTTGGCATTTTTAGATTTTTATTTATTTTTCTAGGATTATTTTTTTTCGGATGGCGAAATTATTAAAAAAAAAAGTTCCCGCGCCCGACTGCGCCTAAGGCCCAGCCGAGCCAGGCCGGCCCAGCCACCGCACCCGCCGCCTCCTGCGCGTGCGCGCGCCGCCGCCGCCGCCACTTGGACCGGAGTCCGAGTTGGACTCCGCCTCCGCCGCGCCTTGCCCCCTCCTCCAAGTCGCCGCCCCGCCCCCTTTATATACGCCGCCACCCCGCCCCCAAACGCCACCGCCACCGCCGCCACCGCCCGCGCTAGCCACCGCCGCCCTCGCGAGCCGCTGCCCGCTGCTGCCCCCGCCTCGCCGGAGCCCCCTCGCCGGAGGTAGCCACCGGATTCTGCCGCCAGTTTTTTTTAAAAACTGTTCGGTTTTTTTAGAAAACCCTAGATCTGTTTTTTTTCGGATTCACCGGTTTTTCTCGGTTCTTCTAGTTAGTGGACGTTCGTCGGTACGTTCGTTTCAACGAACAGTTTTTGCCCGTTAGTTACAGCTAACGAACGCTCGTTCGTTAGTCTGTTCGTGAGTTTTCTTTTGTCGGATTTATTCCATGATTTTTCTGATCGCAATTTCTGATCCGATCTTAGTTTCTGTTTTTCTTTTCGCTCGTTAGTCGGAATCAGGCGATTCAAGCGCCTAGAGTTTCGTCCCGAAACCCTCTTTCCGTTTAACCAACTCAAACAAGTTTTTGCTTCTGTAAAATTTGACCTAGTTTCAGATTAGTAAACGAAGCTTCTTTCTTTCGCCGAGTTTCGTTGCTCCGTTTGATTTGATTCTTTTTGCGAACCGGAGTTCTTAAGTTGAAACTTCTGGTCAACCCTCTTTTATTTGAGTTTTGCTTATGCATCGTTGCTTGTTACTTATGTATGCTATTGTTTTCTTGTGATAGAACACCCGGAGTGCGAAGCGTGCTACTACGAGTCCCTAGGTTTCGCAGATCGTCAGCAAGGCAAGTAACACTTTGATCATACCCCTTTATCACCCAATTTTTATGCATTAGTTCCAATCCTCAAATATTGCATGATTAGGATGTCATTAACTTGTGGGTTGGGAAGTAGTTGATGAGGTAGAACCTATTGCCCTGTTACATTCAAACCCTTGGAAGTTACTCTACGCGTTGCTTATATTACTATGCTATGCTATGCTCGTAGACGTGGTTTGGGTTTGAGTGAAATCCATGACAGATGTGAGCTTGTTAATTAATGGTTCAACTTAAGGTGGCAACTTAATCAAACAACTGGGTGGATTGAGGCACCTGGAGTACCCAGTGTTGCCTGTATTTTTGGAAATCTCGGAGTACCCGTGTGATCTTCCTATGGACCGCCACCCAGGCTCAAAGGGAACTGAGATGATTCATGCTAGAAACTTCCATGTGCAGCCACAAGCTATTATGGGCTCTAGCATAGTTGAGTAAGTTACGTGAAGCTCTTGAAGAGGCAGATCAGCAGGTAGTGCGATGTAGGTTTGGTATGGTCTGTCCGGAGTAGAGAGTTAATGTTTCTGAAAGACTGTGTCTCGGTCATCCGTTTCTCAAACACCCTGTAGTGCAAGAAATCCAACGGAGGCGATCGAGTCTCGTGGGGAAAAGTGCGCAAACCTCTGCAGAGTGTATAATCTAATCATGGTGAGCCGTGTCCCTGGTTATGGACAATTCTTGAGTATCTAGTACTTGGGTTATCACAAGTATCTCATCATGTTTAACTAATATTGTTGGGTTGTTAATCACTTTAATTGGGATTGAGTTGGAGGAACCTTCTCAATGTTGTTCAACCACCATGATAGTTAAATTAAAATCTATTCCTTTGTTGTAGGGAAAAATTGGCTTTTCGCAAAACTGTAACCATAGAGCTTTCCACCAGCCAAATATGCATGTAGTGATAGCATTATTCTGTTCTTGCTCTACTGTGTTACTTTGCCAGCATATTCCATGTGCTGACCCGTTTTCGGGCTGCAACGTATTATGTTGCAGACTTTTCAGACGAGGAGTAAGGTTCGTTAGGTCGTTGCCGTGCAGCTCAGCTATGCTGTTGGAGTTGATGGACTCACTTTATCTTCCAAGCCTTCCGCTGTTATCGTATTAGATGGTCTTAAGCCATATTACTGTAATGAGTTCTCTCTTGAGACATTCGATGTAATAAGTGTGTGATTTCTACTCTGTTATAAATCCTTCAAGTACTGTGTGTGTCAGCATTACCGATCCAGGGATGACACGGAAGCACAGAGACTTGACCATCTGAGGTCGGGTCGCTACAAGATGGTATCAGAGCATACGCTGAGTGTAGGACACGACCACTAAGATAAGCCCTAGGTCACCCTTCTCTTCTCATTTCTAACACCTCTCCATTTTCTACCCTTTAGGATGACGGAGATGAAGAACAAGTTTGCAAAACCAGATGAAGACACACCTTTTGGACGCCACTTGAAGGAAGCAACTAGGTACTTGAACATTGGAATACCAAGCTTCACCGGGACGTACAACGCCACCTTACCTAAAGAGGAGCGCTGGATGATTCAAGTACAAGTTCCAGAAGGACGTTCTCGCCAACTTCTAAACCCATAGAGTTTTCTTTCGAAGCACCCACCTGGAGTCTAGGCAAGAGCATGGCAGCCCACATTACTATGAGACGCATTGGAGAAGTTTACAACAGGGAGCTTAAGGACACTATTTACCAAATATGTGGGCGCCGAGACGAGCAATGGGAAGTAATCAGCACTAGGAAGGATAGATCCATTGCAGCTTTCATCCAGGAGTTAAACCAGCACATCCGACGTCAGGAAAACCAGATGTGCACGGACATGATGGACTTGAAGAAGGCGAAGACTAGGATCATTGAGCTGGAGGAAGAACTCAAGTTTACCCGCGATGGATATGAGGAGGAAATCAAGACACTACTGGAGAAGAATGACGACTTAGTCAAGAAGATCGGAGTATTCATGGGAGGACCAACACCAATAAAAGAAGAAGAAGAAGAAGAAGAAGAAGAACCCAAGGAGATACGCCCCGAGGACTACATCATCATTGATGACACCGATTCCGATCCTAGTGATGATGACTTTGAAGACGAAGCTGGAGCAGACATCATGGAGTCTTCCACCGATCAAAATTTCTAGATGACTACCATATATCACTAGTATTCCCCCATGTATTTAGTAGTAGATGAGCACTTGTGCGATAGTTCTAGACCGTTTGTATGCCCTTGCTTGATTGATTGAGTGAAATGATTGTGTTTGTCTCATGTGCATATGGGTAGTCTTTTCTCATTAGACCTATTTTCTATTCTACATCTCTTCCATCTAAACCCCTCAGATGCCTCCGAGACATGACACCGGTTTTGCTTTCCCACCGAAGCTCACCCAGTTGATCCAGTAACAGAATACTTTGATGCAATTGCTAGTTCAGAACCAGGGCAATAGCAGCAACAACAACAACCCGCCGCCCGTGGACAACCTAGCCCGTTTTCTAAGGTTACAACTGCCGGTGTTTTTCCAGTAGCACCGAGCCCATAGTTGCAGACGATTGGCTACGCCGTATTGGAAGGGAGTTGACCACCGCAGGTTGCACAGATGCTGAGAGAGTGCGCTTTGCCGCACATCAATTGGATAGACCAGCAACCTCATGGTGGGAGAATTACACAGCCACTTTTCCTATAGCCAATGTCACTTGGGACCAGTTTCAGCAAGCTTTCCGCACAGCCCATGTCTCCGCTGGAGCTATGCAAATGAAGAAGCGGGAGTTCCCCAACTTATGTCAGGGGAACCGTACTGTGGCTCAGTACATGGACGAGTTTAGCAAGTTATCTCGCTATGCCCCTGATGATGTGGCCACAGATGCCGCGAAGCAGGAGAAGTTTATGGAAGGGCTGAATGATGAGATGAGCATGTAGTTGATGGTAGAAACCTTCAACAACTACCAGGAGTTGGTGGACAAGGCTCTTATGATTGAAGGGAAGCAGCAGCAGATTGAGAGCCGCAAGAGGAAGTATGGACAGGTGAAGTATAACTCAGGACCTCAGCAGAAACCTCGCCTAACCCCGAACCCGGGAGGAATTGTTCATAACCATGGAGGTCACAACCACACTGGAGGAGGATCGCATAACCACAATGGATCTAAGAATGGGAATGGGAACGGAACCAACAATAATCATAACCGCCCCAACCCAGCCACACCCGCCAAAAAGGACTTAAGTCATGTTACTTGTTTCAAGTGCGGGAAGACTGGACACTACGCCATGGAGTGCCCTGAAGGAAAGAATGGAAATGGAAATGGGAGCGCTGGGAAGAAGCCAAATCCATTCAACAAAGGCCAAGTGAACCACGTTAACGTGGAGGAGGTTGAAGAGCAACCGGACGCGGTAATAGGTAAGTTTTTGGTTAAGTCATTTACCGCTCTTGTTCTTTTCGATACTGGTGCATCGCATTCATACATATCAAGGGGGTTCATGGATAAGTTTAAACTACCAACCCAAACCCTTAGGACCCCTCTTTTAGTGAGTTCACCCGGAGCAGAGTATATGGCTAGCTGATGGTGTGACCAGATACCCTTAACCATTGGAACACATGTTTTTACGTCCGACCTAATTATCTTGGAGTCACAAGGATTGGATGTGATATTGGGTATGGACTGGATGTCAAAATTTGGAGGAAGCATTGACTGTGCTAGTAAGTCGATTTATCTCACCACCCTGGAAGGAAAAAGGATTAAGTATGTATCTAGGCATGTGCCTAGGAGGAGTCAAGTGAATGCCCTTACGGGAGTTGTTCAGGAGGAAGTGCCTGTAGTGAAGGATTACCCGGATGTTTTTCAGAGGAGTTACCAGGCATGCCACCGAATAGAGACGATGAGTTTTTGATAGAGCTATTGCCAGGTACAGGACCAATATCCAAGAGACCCTATCGGATGCCCACAAATGATCTGGAAGAAATTAAGAAACAGATCAAGGAGTTATTGGAGAAAGGATACATTCGAAGAAGTTCATCACCTTGGGGAGCCCCAGTACTTTTGGTTGAGAAGAAGGATAAATCCCTGAAGATGGTTGTTGATTATCGAGCATTAAATGAAGTGACAATTAAGAACAAGTACCCACTGCCGATGATCAACGATCTGTTTGATCAGTTGCAAGGAGCTAAAGTGTTTTGGAAGATCGATTTGCGATCGGGGTATCATCAGTTGAAGATACGAGAGAAGGATATACCGAAGACAGCGTTCACAACACGATATGGATTATACGAGTACACGGTCATGTCATTTGGACTGACTAACGCCCCTGCCTATTTCATGAGCATGATGAACAAGGTGTTCATGGAGTATTTGGACAAGTTTGTTGTGGTGTTTATTGATGATATTATGGTATACTCGAAGAACGAGGAGGAGCACAAGGATCATTTGTGCTTAGTTCTCGAGAAACTCAGGGAACACCAGTTGTATGCTAAGTTTAGCAAATGCGAATTTTGGTTGAAGGAAGTCGGGTTCCTTGGACATGTTATATCGGGAGAAGGTATAGCAGTAGACCCCAGCAAAATTCAGTCAGTCACTGAATGGTTGGCACCCACTTCAGTTAGCGAGATCCGCAGTTTTCTTGGACTCGCAGGATACTACCGGAGATTCATTGAGAACTTCTCCAAGATTGCAAAGCCAATGACTGAACTGTTAAAGAAGGATACTAAGTTTAAATGGACAGAAGATTGCGAGGCAAGTTTCCAGGAGTTGAAGAAATGTTTGGCTACAGTGCCAGTGCTAACACTACCAGATATACATAAGGAGTTCCAAGTGTACTGTGATGCCTCACGCTTACGACTTGGATGTATGCTTATGCAGGACGAGAGAGTTGTTTCGTATGCCTCACGACAACTAAAACCTCATGAGTTGAACTATGCCACGCATGATTTGGAGTTAGCAGCCGTAGTGCATGCATTGAAGACCTGGAGACATTACCTTATTGGAAACCATTGTGATGTGTACACGGACCACAAGAGTTTGAAGTACATTTTCACCCAGAAGGATCTGAACCTTCGACAGAGGAGATGGTTGGAGCTTATAAAGGATTATGACATGAAGCTACACTATCATCCAGGAAAGGCCAATGTCGTAGCAGACGCTTTGAGCCGGAAGAGTTATGCTAATATCCTTGAAAGCAAGGGACTGCCGGGGGAATTAGCAGAGGACATCATGGAACTTCGATTGGAGATTGTTCCTAGAGGATTTATTGCAACAATGGAGGTCCAGTCGACATTGCTGGACAAACTTTGGGAAGCTCAGAAGGATGACAAAGATATTGCCGAGATAAAGGAGAAGATGGGCAAAGGAAAGGCCAAAGGTTTTCGTGAGGATGAGCATGATACCTTGTGGTTTGAGGACCGAGTTTATGTGCCCAATAACTAGGAGATCAGGAAGTTAATACTTCAAGAGGCCCATGACTCACCATACTCGATACACCCCGGAAACACCAAGATGTATTTGGATTTGAAGGAACGTTTCTGGTGGACCGGTATGAAGAAGGATATTGCCGAGTATGTAGCCGTATGTGATATATGTCAGCGCGTGAAGGCAGAGCATCAAAAGCCAGCAGGACTGTTACAGCCAATGCCGATACCCGAATGGAAGTGGGATAAACTGGGCATGGACTTTATCACCGGATTGCCCAGGACCAAAGCGGGATATGATTTCATATGGGTAGTAGTTGATCGCTTGACCAAAGTAGCTCACTTCATCCCAGTGAAAACCACCTATACAAGTACAAAGTTGGCCAAGATATATATGTCCAGGATAGTATGTCTGCATGGAGTTCCGAGAACCATCGTATCAGATCGAGGAACACAGTTTACCTCAAAGTTTTGGCACCAGTTGCACCAGATTTTGGGAACGAGATTGGAGTTTAGTACAGCATTTCACCCGCAGACGGATGGACAAACGGAGAGGGTCAACCAAATTCTGGAGGACATGTTGAGAGCCTGTGCGCTAGATTATGGATCTAGTTGGGATGAAAATTTGCCATACGCAGAGTTTTCATACAACAATAGCTATCAAGCCAGTTTGAAGATGTCACCGTTTGAAGCCCTATATGGACGAAGGTGCAGAACACCGTTAATGTGGGATGAGGTAGGAGACCGACAGCTGTTTGGACCAGACTTGATCAAAGAGTTCGAGGAGAAGGTTAAATTGATTCGTGACAGACTGAAGATTGCTCAGTCCAGGAAGAAGAGTTATGCTGACTCAAAACGCAAGGAGGTAACCTATGAAATTGGAGACCGAGCATATCTGCGAGTATCACCCTTGCGAGGAGTGAAACGTTTTGGAGTTAAGGGAAAGTTAGCCCCGAGATTTGTAGGACCGTATCGTATTTTGGAACGGATGGGAGAAGTTGCCTACAAGTTGGAGTTACCCGAGGGATTGTCAGGAGTTCATGACGTGTTTCACGTTTCACAGCTGAAGAAGTGTCATGCTAAGATGGCAGATATACCGCTAAGAGATACGGTACCCCTGGAGGCGATTCAGTTGGACAATGATTTGACTTATGAGGAGAAACCAGTTAAGATTCTTGAGTTTGCCAGCAGAGTCACCCACAGTAAGGTTATCAAGTTTTGTAAAGTTCAGTGGAGCCACCATACCGAGGATGAAGCCACATGGGAACGAGAGGATGATCTTCGCAAAGACCACCCACACCTATTTTCTACCCAATCCGAATCTCGAGGGTGAGATTCATCTTAAGGGGGGTAGGTTTGTAACATCCCAAATTTTCAAATTTGGAATGTTATACATAGTCATCCATGCATATCATATCCTATTCGCATTTCGTCTCGCAATCCTCAAAAATCCTAAGCAACTCAAGGACCCTCGGAGAGAGTTGGGGATTTCCCGGTTTTCAAATTTGATTTTTATCAAATCTTGAAAACGAGGATTTTTGGTTTTAATTATTTTCTCTCCAAAAATATTTCATACAAAAATATGTGAGAGGAGATAATATGACTTCTCCAAGATAATTGAAATATTGGAGGAAAAAAATTAAAATCAAATATTTGTTTTATTTGGATTTTATTGCAATTTTGTTTGCATTAGAAAAATTGCACGTTTTTCAAAATTGCATTTTAGGGCCAAGAAAATGTTCATCTCGTTCTAAATATTTTATTTAGACGGCGAAAATTTATTTTGGCATTTTTAGATTTTTATTTATTTTTCTAGGATTATTTTTTTTCGGTGGGCGAAATTATTTAAAAAAAAAGTTCCCACGCCCGACTAGGCCTAAGGCCCAGCCGAGCCAGGTCGGCCAAGCCGCCGCCGCCACTTGGACCGGAGTCCGAGTTGGACTCCGCCTCCGCCGCGCCTTGCCCCCTCCTCCAAGTCGCCGCCCCGCCCCCTTTATATACGCCGCCACCCCGCCCCCAAACGCCACCGCCACCGCCGCCACCGCCCGCGCTAGCCGCCGCTGCCCTCGCGATCCGCTGCCCGCTGCTGCCCCCGCCTCGCCGGAGGTAGCCACCGGACTCTGCCGCCAGTTTTTTTAAAAAAATGTTCGGTTTTTTTAGAAAACCCTAGATTCGTTTTTTTTCGGATTCGCCAGTTTTTCTCGGTTCTTCTAGTTAGTGGACGTTCGTCGGTACGTTCGTTTTAACGAACAGTTTTCGCCCGTTAGTTACAGCTAACGAACGCTCGTTCGTTAGTCTGTTCGTGAGTTTTCTTTTCTCGGATTTATTTCGCGATTTTTCTGATCGCGATTTCTGATCCGATCTTAGTTTTTGTTTTTCTTTTCGCTCGTTAGTCGGAATCAGGCGATTCAAGCGCCTAGTTTCGTCCCGAAACCCTCTTTCCGTTTAACCAACTCAAACAAGTTTTTGCTACTGTAAAATTTGACCTAGTTTCAGATTAGTAAACGAAGCTTCTTTCTTTCGCCGTTTGAGTTTCGTTGCTCCGTTTGATTTGATTCTTTTTGCGAACCGGAGTTCTTAAGTTGAAACTTCTGGTCAACCCTTTTTATTTGAGTTTTGCTTGTGCATCGTTGCTTGTTACTTATGTATGCTATTGTTTGCTTGCGATAGAACACCCGGAGTGCGAAGCGTGCTACTACGAGTCCCTAGGTTTCGCAGATCGTCAGCAAGGCAAGTAACACTTTGATCATACCCCTTTTCACCCAGTTTTTATGCATTAGTTCCAATCCTCAAACATTGCATGATTAGGATGTTATTAACTTGTGGGTTGGGAAGTAGTTGATGAGGTAGAACCTATTGCCCTGTTACATTCAAACCCTTGGGAGTTACTCTACGCGTTGCTTATATTACTATGCTATGCTATGCTCGTAGACGTGGTTTGAGTGAAATCCATGACAGATGTGAGATTGTTAATTAATGGTTCAACTTAAGGTGGCAACTTAATCAAACAACTGGGTGGATTGAGGCACCTGGAGTACCCAGTGTTGCCTGTATTTTTGGAAATCCGGAGTACCCGTGTGATCTTCCTATGGACCGCCACCCAGGCTCAAAGGGAACTGAGATGATTCATGCTAGAAACTTCCGTGTGCAGCCACAAGCTATTATGGGCTCTAGCATAGTTGAGTAAGTTACGTGAAGCTCTTGAAGAGGCAGATCAGCAGGTAGTGGGATGTAGGTTTGGTATGGTCTGTCCGGAGTAGAGAGTTAATGTTTCTGAAAGACTGTGTCTCGGTCATCCGTTTCTCAAACACCCTGTAGTGCGAGAAATCCAACGGAGGCGATCGAGTCTTGTGGGGAAAAGTGCGCAAACCTCTGCAGAGTGTACAATCTAATCATGGTTAGCCGTGTCCCCGGTTATGGACAATTCTTGAGTATCTAGTACTTGGGTTATCACAAGTATCTCATCATGTTTAACTAATATTGTTGGGTTGTTAATCACTTTAATTGGGATTGAGTTGGAGGAACCTTCTCAATGTTGTTCAACCACCATGATAGTTAAATTAAAATCTATTCCTTTGTTGTAGGGAAAAATTGGCTTTTCGCAAAACTGTAACCATAGAGCTTTCCACCAGCCAAATATGCATGTAGTGATAGCATTATTCTGTTCTTGCTCTACTGTGTTACTTTGCCAGCATATTCCATGTGCTGACCCGTTTTCGGGCTGCAACGTATTATGTTGCAGACTTTTCAGACGAGGAGTAAGGTTCGTTAGGTCGTTGCCGTGCAGCTCAGCTATGCCGTTGGAGTTGATGGACTCACTTTATCTTCCAAGCCTTCCGCTGTTATCGTATTAGATGGCCTTAAGCCATATTATTGTAATAAGTTCTCTTTGAGACATTCGATGTAATAAGTGTGTGATTGCTACTCTGTTATAAATCCTTCGAGTACTGTGTGTGTCAGCATTACCGATCCAGAGATGACACAGAAGCACAGAGACTTGACCATCTGAGGTCGGGTCGTTACATGACAGATCAAAAAGACTGTAAAAAAATGAAAGTTATTTACCCCAAACGAACTGCTAGGCGAGGCGGAAGGGAGGCAGAGCAGTGGAGGCGGACGGATGGGTCTATTATGATAACACCCCTTAAGAGTCTTATTCTGCTAACACCCGGCTTACTCTGCAAACAGTTTCGCACTGTCCCACACCACTCGACTGAACCGCGTAAAAACAAAAACTCCCAACCCTATCTTCTTCCCTCGACCACAACCTCTGTCTTCTCCCCCGACCACGACCCCCACCTACCCACCACCTTCTACACCGCCCCACCCTCCCCACCTTCCCTGGCGGCGCGCCACGGCCGCCCAACTACGGCGACCCTGGCTGTCTCCCAGCGCACCGCTGCTTCAGCAGCCGCCCCCCTAAACTGCAAACACACCCCCCAACCCCGCCCCCCCCCCCCCCTCCTCCCCCCCCCCCCCGAAATCCACCGGCCCAGTACCAACCACCTTCTCCCTGATCCCCCACCACCCCACGCCGCCGCCTCCGAACTGTCGCCCACCGCCCGACTACCACCTTCCACCGTGCCGCCCACCCAAAACCACCACTGCGCCGCCCCTCCCTAGGTCGCTGCCGCCCAGATGACCTCCTTCAGCGCCGTGATGGCCGGATCCACAGTCCCCCGCCCCGGTGACCTCCTTCTGCACTGTGTTGGCCGGATCCAGAGCCCCCCCGGTGACCTTCTTTTGAGCCGCCGCTGCCGGATCCATTCGACCTCCTGATGCGCCGCCGCAGGCCCCTGGCCTCCTACGCTGCCAACCACCAACCGGCGTGTGTTGCTCCCTAGATCCGCCCACCTCCCCTGCCTCAGTCGATCTACAGGGAGGGGTTGATGGCCACGCGCTGCGACAGCCTCCGTCAAGGACAACGACGAAGGGCGCTGGCCGTCCACACGCAGGGCTGCACTGCTTCTTCCTCCACGAGCGTGTGTCACCGGCGGGGGCTGGCCTACGGCGCAGCCATGTCCGGCTCTGACCGCCCCCGTGTATGCTTCTCCTCTCTCTGATGTGGTGCGCTTCGCCTCGACCACAACAGGCGTTTTCCCCTGAGCGGTGGAGTCTGACGGGCCCAACCACGTAACGTGGGTGCCGTGCCAGTGCGGTTCACCGGGGACTCATGGTGCAGTGCACCTCGCCGCATGGTGCGGATCAGAACAGTCCCCCACCAATTATTTTCATGATTTTGCATGTGCAGTTCAGCTAGATCTCACGAGCAGTGCGTTGTGAACCCTGGATGTGGTTCATCCATGGCCACCGCGCGCTGTCGGTGGCGCTGTGACTCCGAGCAGACGGCGGGTGGAGCAGCCCACTACAGCGTGGTATTTCCACCGTGGTGCCCTTCCTCCTCCTATCACTCTTCCTTTCTCTGTGTGGCGCGGGCTGGTGCTGCTCCTTGGAGCCGTTCACTGTGTGGTTTACTGAACAATTTCTCTTTAAGTCCTTGCAGATTGATGCAGATAGGAAATGAGAGTAGAAAATGGATGTGGATGTGGATGAATGCTTGTGTGTAATATGTAGCGTGCAAACAAAAAATGCAGTCCACTCGCCTCGTCATGGCAGTGCATATTCCATTATTAACCCTATTATATATATATATATTATATATATATATATATATAGGAAAATGGCTGTGTACTCCCGCTTTTCATATACCACATAGATAAATTTTTTATACCACTTTATTATTTTTAATATACTTCATTAGTAATTATTAGATACCCAAAATGAGTTCCATGGAAAAAATTCATGTAAGTCTACATATTTTTAAATGTTTACGTATATACTGATGTGTTTGTACGTGAAAAAGTTATATTACAAAAAGTACATCACAGATAATATTTTTTCAACAAAACTCGTATTGGGGTATTTTAGAATATTTAATGAAGTATATTGCGAATAATAAAGAGGTATAATTAATGCGTATACAAGGTATATTGAGAATGGGAGTACATACTCTCAGGAGTACAGAATATATATCCGGTCTATTACGACCAAGTGTGCTGCAGTACTCACACGAGTGAACTTCGTGTCGAAAAAACTGCACGCAGTGTTTTTTCGATACTGTTTTCGCTCTAATTTTTGAACCGTTTATTGAAACGAGGCGTATAATATACCGTTGAAAAGCTATTGATTAGGTGCAACTTCTCCATGTTAAACACTTTTTGAGATTTCTCTCGGTTTAAAAGCAGTTTCAAAAATGGTGCGGCGGATGACGAGTGGCAGCGAGCGTATTTGCGTGATTTTTTCTAAACCGCTCATCAGAATAAGGCAAATGATACGCCATTTGAAAGATATCGTTGAGGCGCATCTTTTTCATATCTATTATTTTCTCTGATTCGTTACGGTTCAAGAGCAGTTTCGAATTTATTAAATCATGGAATTCTGTTTTTTTTCAAATTTTTGCTACTGTTTTTGCTTCAGTTTTTTAACCGTTTATCGAAACGAGGCATGTAATATATCGTTGAAAAGCTATGGACAGGGCGCAACTTTCATTTGTTGAAATGTTTTTGAGATTTCTCACGGTTTTAAGTTAATTTTGAAAATCATGCGGCGGATGACGAGTGGCAGCGGCCGTTTTTCACGAAATTCGTTTGCTCGCAGGAAACAGGCCCTCGTGGTCAGGTTGATCGTGCTCCGGCGTGGTCAATAACCCCTCGGAAGTTGGTTTAGCGATTGCTAAGGCGCGACGTCTCGCACGTTCGTAGTCGGATCGTCAAGGTCGACTCCCACAGAAAACGATAGCCACCATCTCATCAAAACATCGGGACACCTTTGCCTCTATCACGGTTTGTAAACATTTCGCGAAAACGGCCGCTACCTCTTGTCGTCAGCCATGTGATTTTTAAAATTAACTAAAAACCGTAAGGAATCTCAAAAACATTTCAACATATGAAAGTTGCACCTCGTCCTTAGCTTTCCAACGGCGTATCATATGCCTCATTTCGACAAACGGTTAGAAAACTGGAGCAAAAACAATATCAAAAATTTCAAAAATATTGAAAAACAATTCCGCGATTTAGTAAATTTGAAACTGCTCTTAAACCGTAACGAATTAGAGAAAATAATACATATGAAAAAGATGCGCCTCAACGATATCTTTCCAACGATGTATCATTTGCTTCATTCTGACAAGCGGTTTAAAGAAATCATGAAAAAAACGCACGCTGCCACTCGACATGGGCCGCACCATTTTCAAAACAGCTCTTATACCGTGTGGAATCTAGAAAAGTGTTCAACATGTCGAAGTTGCGCCTAATCCATAGATTTTCAACGGTATATTACACGTCTCGTTCCGACTGACGGTTAAAAAACTAGAGAAAAAAGGTACCAAAAAAACACAGCCTACAGGTTTTTTGCGACGGGAAGTTCACTCGTGTGAATACTGCAGCACACTTGGTTCAAACAATGACATGCACTTGCGTTGAGTATATATATATATATAATATATACCTCCTGGGATTAGAATAACTATTTGGACCAACTATTTGGATCACAGCGCCCATATAGAGCGACCGACATGTTCCTGAACTCTAGAATCGGCTGCGACAAAAAAAAGCCACCCCCACGAGGCAAACAGCTCAACCTAGAACCAACCACTCCCCCGATCCCCATCTTCCCTGGATCCAATCGCCGCCGGACCTCCGCCTAAGGCGGGACGCCGCCACCGCATCGCCCACCAGTCCCCTACCACTTCCGCCATCGCCCACCACCGCAGGCACCGCCCCGACCACCTCCGCCGCTGCCCTCCATCTCGACCACCCCTGCTACGCGCGTAGCCGATTCAGCCCATCGACGGCCTTCCTCCCCTGCTTCCACTGTGGCAGTGGCCTCCTTCTGCCCTCAACCGCTGCAGTCGCAACCTGCTCCAGGGTGCCGCCACCGCCGCGACCAGCCCCAAGACGTCGCCGCCAGAGCGACCTGCCCTAGGGCTCCGCCTCCACGACGATCTACGTGATGTTGCTTCGACGCCCGGAGTTGCCCCGCCTCAGGCCGACATCCCACGCGCGCAGCCACTGGCTAGTGCCATGGTCGCGCGCCGCTGGCATCCTCCGTCACACTCGGCACCTCCTGTGCGTTGGAGTGAAGGTCGACTCCTATGCACTCTGCAGTTCAATTTCTACTGATCCGATAGCTCCTAAATCCTTCACGCACTTGTATCCAAAGGTTCCTGCGTGTGTGTTTTGTCCTGCAGAGCATTTTCTTCAGGACAGTGGAGAGCACCCTCACCCTGATCCAATCTGCAGCAGCGCTCGAGTCCTCCCAAAGAAGCGCTGAGCCATTCAAGCACGTAGCCCCGGCCGTTCAACGACGAAGCTACCGACCGTTCGTGAACACAACACCCCGGATCCTGTTGCCCACCATCAAGTTCAACTTCTGTTGAATCCTGTAAAGGGAGACTTATTGTGAGAGCAATTCCCTCTTTAATTTTTTTCGTTTAAAAATTTGTTAGCTACTTCAGCTTCAGCTAGCCTGTGTATGTGGCTACCAAGGTGGCATGCATTCAGCCTGTGTATGTGGCCACATGTCGCGAGTTGCTATCTGACTGAAACGATTTATGTACACTTGGATCTCCATGTACTAAACATGTTAAAAAAGATATCTCATGTATATTCAACCCCCCCTCCCTGTTTGTTTCTTGTTGTATTTCAAGCCGCCACTACTATTGGCATTTTTTGTCTGATGGTCCACGTCTTATAAATATGCACTCTAAAAAAACATAATTTTATGCAATACCAGCAAACAGTAAGTGCAAACATCTCCGTTTACATGCACCTAAAGAAGTATTTATTTTTTAAAGTAATCTGGAAGTTCAAAGATTATAGTCGAGAGAGTTCAGTCAATGGATTTTGGGAAGAATTCATCTTACTGATAAATAATGAATAGAGTAAAAAAATACAAAATAGGTTTGAGGTCAGTACTAAATAGGTTAGGAATTGTTTGGTGTTGGTCGGGTGTTGGTCCATGGGTTGAGCTATGAAGCTAAACTTGTTGTTCTGCCTCTGAATGTCTACCTCTTTCCTGTAGGTGTTGATCATGGTGCTTGTCGCCATTCACGAGGAAAGATAGTCGGTCTTTGAACGGGTGAGTGACCTTGCTGTTGCTGGGATGCTATTCAACATGGGGAATTGCTATCCCTTGAGGTGCAGTGTAGCGAGATATATGCTGCTGCCACTTTTGGATTTATTGTTGAGATGGTCGCTCAAGCTCAATATTGATTAGTCCTTCCCTAGATCTTTCCCTACATGCTTTGTAGGTCATCAGTAAGAACAAAAAGTATGCCTCTAAGTTGTCTGTGTTTATTCCACAAAAGAAATTAGTAGGACTGCACACGGTCGACTATTCTTGACCAGTTTCTATAGTAATTTGTATGGCTGACAATTTTCAGCAGTAATTAACATGGCTGCAGTCAACTGTGTCTGATTTCCAGTAGGCCAACTTGATAATGCTAGTGCAACTCATCTTCAAAAGTGTACATGGACGGAGTGCGAAATTTGTTCCTGTTGTTGTTTTTTAGATAGATCACACTAGAACATTTTGTACGAACCATTTACTCAAGTGAGAGAGATAGGCTTCTTCGTAGTTCATCTATTTCTTGGCAAAAGCAGAAAGTGTAACGACATTTTTCCCTGTGTGAATAAATTTGTGTTCCTATGTGAAGTAATGTTTTGTTCCTGGACCGAGAACATTATGTCCCAGTGTTCATACAATGTTGATCAATGTTCATGGTGCTCCTCTCCATGAACAGCCACTACAGCATCAACGACAACAGCGCAACGCTCCTGGTGCTCCTCTCCCTCTGCTGCCTTGCATGCTGCGAGGCACCGCCTCCTCACTGTAAAAAAGATTTGAGTTAGGAAAAATTCCAGCTCATGAACGAACCTGAAGAAGTTCTAATGCGATGGTGATATTCTCTATAGTTATTTGTTTCTCGTGAATGCATTTGGTTGTGGCTGATGGATATCTATCTTAATACTATATTCTTTGCTTTATGTTAGTGTGACCTGCACCAAGCTCTCTCTATTCTTGTTTTAATCAACTCATTAATGCACATGCTGAGTAATTCTTGCGAATTTGCTGCCTCCTTTTTCAGACTGCAGCCCAACACCAATTCTTCAGTCTGATTTGAATGCCAATTGAATCCGTTAATTAAGTTGTAGCCTTCAAAAAATGTGCTTGGCATTTCTATCGTTTGCGCCATTGATGCTAATGATGGAGAGCTAAGCTCTGCCATGGCTAGACTAATGCTCAAGAGCTAAACACCACACAAGATGCTCCTGTTCACATCTTTGCCCTGAGAACGACAGCAACCTCCGCCGGGGCAGCCACCTCCCCCAATCGCCGCCACGGTCATCGTCTAGCTCAACTGCAGCTCCTCTTTAGGCCCCCGTGCTTTCATCCCCACCCCGCAAGATTCACCATGGCGACCCTCCCTTGCTGGTGTTCTTCCCCATCGACGACCCTTCCCTGCTGCTGTCTCCATCCCCGCTTCATGCCTCACCTGCGGGATGGGCTCTGCAGGGATTTTGGCCGCCGGGTCCGGCCGTTCCTACACCTAGCGTGTCTCTGATGACAATAGATGGATGGGATCAATGGACACAGACGGTGACCACCGGTGCACTTGCAGCCGCGTTTGGACTACAGTGATGACCGAATCAGACCTTCCCCCAGCATCAGCAATCTTCCTTCTCTTCCTGTTCATCAACGCGCGCTGTCCTCCACTTGTGACGCTCCACCCGCTAGTGTTAAAGATAAACAGTATTGTACATGAGAAGTTCATGTATTACTGCCCATGGGAAACTTGCTTATGAGAATTGACCCCAATTTTCCTATTGTTTTTGCAGACCTTGGATTCAAGAGAAAAATGTGTATAAAAAAGGGGTGATTTCGAAAGTTCAGGTGTAACGAACATCGAAGTTCAAACCAAAAAATGTAAACAAAAAATCATGGAATTCAAAGAATAAAAACTATGGAGTTTCATAAAAAATAGCACGTGAAGTTAATGTTTCGAAAATTCCGAAGTTCACGTGTAGTACATACAGAAGAAAAATCATGAAATGAAAAAAGATACCGCCGAGGCCATTTCACTGAAAAGCAAAAAATGCATAAAAATTTCATGACAAAATTCCATAAGAAGTTCAAGTTTAAAAACTGAAGCAGATCAATGTTAAAAAAATGAAGTATTAAATATCTAAAAGTCAAATTTGGAAGGTCAAAAATTTGAGCAAGAAGTTCAAATAAAAATAGTACTTCAAAAATCATTATAATGGATTTTCTCCGTTTATAAAAAAATCAAAGAAGTCCAAATTAAAAAAGAGGCGCATTTCAAAAGATTTTATAAAAATAGATTTCCCCCATTATATAAAAACTAGAAGTTCAAATTAAAATAATGGTACGATTTCATTGTTTATATAAAAGGATTTTCCCCGTTACTAACCAATAAAACTAAGAAGTTCAAGTTTAAAAAATGGTGAACTTCAATGTCTATAAAAAATTCAGGTTTTTCACATTATTAAAACTAAATCCAAGAAGTTCAAAATTTAAAAACAAGGAAGTTCAAAAAACTTGATTTTCCTCGTTACTAAAAAATAAAACTAAGAAGTTCAAATTAAAATAACGCAGAAGTTCAAAGTTTGTAAAAACCTCACATTCTCGTTACTAAATCATAAAACTAATAGGTTTGAATTAAAATAAGGAAACAACTAAGAAAAGTTTAAAAAGATTTTCCCCATTTTTTTAGAAAACTAGGATTTCCCCGATACAAAAGATTAAACCATGGAGTTCAAAAATAGAAAAAAGACAAATTCAATGTTTATTTTAAAATCAAACACAATTTTTAATCAAAAAAATAAAATATGTGAAGTTCAAATTAAAATAACTGAAAGTTCAAAGTATATTAAACCCAAGGATTCATAGGCTCAAAAACAAAAACAAAAAACAATGACATTTTGGGCATTTTTCTCCAATACTAAAGATTAAAATGAAGAAGTTCAATTCCAAAAAATGGAGTAGTTAAATGTATGTAAAAAAAAGTTAGGTTTCCTAGTTACTAGAGAACAAAACCAAGAAGTTCAATTGGAAAAAACGGGAACTTTGATATTTATTTGAAAAATTGGATTTTTCTAGTTACTAAAGAATAACACCAATAAGTTCAATTCCAAATAACGAAGAAGTTTGATGTTTCTAAAAAAACCCTCCAATTTTCACATTTCTAAAAATACTGTAACATCCCAAAATTCTAAATTTTGGAATGTTATATTAAATAAATTATTATGATTGTTTGTTTATTGTTGTGTGGATGATTGTGTGAAACTGAGTGAAAATTGAAACTTTTTGAAAGTTGAATGAGAGGTAATAAAATGACTTTCCCAAAACTTTCATCTTACATTTTGATCTCCATGAATTCAAATTCAGTTCATCACAAAACCCTAGAGTGAAGATAATATGACTTCTTCCATTTAAAGAAATGAAAAGGGGTTTGAAAATGATTTGAATTTCAATCGAAATATTTCAAATTTAGAAACTTTAAGCAACTCAATGAGTTCATAAAATGACTTCTTCATATTTGAAGAAAGAGAGTTGGAAGTTTCAAAGAGATAAATTGGAAGTCACTTTGAAGTTATTTGAAACTCGTTTTCCATTCGAAGTTGTTTGAAACTCCAAATTCAAATCCTCTTGGGAGTTATTTAGTATTATATTCAAATTATTTTTCTCCTAAAAGTAAATAAATAGAAATAAGGGTAAAATGATTCCCTTCAATACAAAATTAGGAGAAAATAAATTTGAAATCATTTTGCTATTTAAAAAATGATTTTTACTGATTTTAAATGCAATGGTAGCGCTCTTTGACTTTTAGGAATTTTTTATGGAATTTAGTTGAACTTGAAAAATAGTTCATCTTATTGCTGCTATTTTTCTGAGCATTTTGGTATATAATATGCTTATGTAGATTTTTTATTTACTTTCTCTCTCTTGCAGTTCTTCTTTCTGTAAAAAAAAAAGAAAAAAAAGGACACACGCACGCACGCGCCGGCCAGCCGGCCCAGCCACAGGCCAGCGAGGCCATGGGCCAGCCGCCGCGCTAGGGCACCAGTGGCCTGCCAGGCCAGCGCCAGGATGCCAGCGCCGCCCGCACGAGTCGCGTGCTCCTCCTACGCTCACTACCCGCTGCTGCGCTGACGCATGGGGCCCGCCCTTCGTCTCCAAGCTCCGCTCGTTCTGCTCGGATAAAGCACGCAATCACGCTCCCGCAACCATCAGCGCCATTGCCCTCGCAGATAAACTTATCCACTGCACCCCGAGCCCTCTGCTCGCGCCTATAAAAGCCTCGGAGGCTCCTCTCTCCATTCTGCCACTCCACGTCGTCCCTAACTCCTCGCAACCGCCGCACTGCCGTGTTGGATCTCGCCGGAGTCGGAGTATCTCGCCAGAGTTTTCCCTCGCCGTAGACTCCCCTACCTTCACTTAGTTTCTGTCAATCTTCATTACTCCCTGAGGCGCATCTTATGGACATGTTTTCGCCGCCTAGGTCTCGCCGGAACCGCCGCCCCGACGACCTGCGTCCTCACCGGAGCACAGAGCCATCGTCCCTGCGCAGCACAACCCCGACGCCCTTGAGGACACCTGCCTCCACCATCGGACTGCCCACGCCGCGCCCGACCTCCCTGACTCCTTCCCCATCGCCGAGGAGCGCCGGAGTCGCCGCCCCATCACCGGCCAACGCCAGCGCCGCCGTCCCTGTTCGTCGTTGTCGTCATCGTAAGAGAACCCTCCTGTTCGCTTTGTTTAGTTTTTTTTTATTATTTATTAGTATTAGATCGGTTAACCGCGGTTCGTTTAAACCGAACGGTTTTGATTAAAACTGATTGTTGGTTTTCTTTAGTTTAGCCGCGGTTGCTGTTTTTTTTCCTATTTGGCGGTTGTTCGCCCTGTAAGCCTCATAGCGAACAACTTGCAGCCCATATAAATCTGCCACGTGGCCAGGACCTGTTCGTTATTACTTTCTTCACCGTTCAGTCCCTGGAATTAGCAGTTTAGCCCCTAAACTTAGAATAGCCACAACTTTTTAACCGTAAGTCCAAATTCGATGAAACCAACGGAAAAATGTTCGTCTCGAAGAGCTTTATCCAGAAAACCAACTTTGAAAACTTTTGGCCAAATTCAAATCTGAACTTTATTCAGATTTTAATTCAAACTTCAATTGACCATATCTCCTAAACCGTAGCTCCGGTTGATGTGATTCTTTTTGCACCGTGTCACCGTTGCCAAACCCTATCACTTGGACCTATCTCACGATATTTTTTCACACATTAGGATCTGTTCATAGTAGTTTTACTCGTATGCCTATTAGGCATTGTGGTCCACGTCACAATTTTTGGCACCCATGCCCTATGTTGTTTTGCACTTAGTATTTACTTTTGATAGTTAAGTGTGTTGTGTGTTCCTTTGGATTTTCTGAGTCTTTTCATGTTGCATGTTATTTGGTTCTCTGAAATGATTGCTTATGTGGATGCAATGTATGACTTTATAATTTTTCATCGGAGAGTGACGAATAGTTCTATTAAGTACATTTCTGAGAGTGATATAATCTTCATCAACTATTACCAGGCAAGTTTACATTTGACCATTCTTCCAATTACCTATGTTTTATATTATGCACTTAGTCCTTTTGTGGTAGGATTTATTGGTGCCAGATGGCTATGCGGTTACCTAGTAGTTCATTGAGGTAGGTTTGAATCATATACCTTTGTCACCACCGCGTAAGTTTAATTTTGCCTCGCCAATGTAGACGTGGATTGGGAAGTGTTCATTGTGGGAGATGAGTGACAAAGTAGTAAGTAGAACCAAGATAACTTAATGAACTACCTGGGCGGAGGTTTGGTTTGAATGGTGGCGAAGTACAGTGGGAGCATGCATGGAAAATCCATGGTGGTGCACCACTAGTGGTCCGTCCACCCAGGCTTAAAGAGATCACTCGTATTCTCATGTCTAGAAGCTTACGTGTGCAGCCACAAGCCAATATGGGCTCTGGCTTAGTTGAGTAGTTAGTGTGACCCCTTCCGGGATGGGCTAGCAGATGTAGAATGAGTAGGTGTACCGGCCTATCCGTGGGTTAAGGGGGAATACTTTTGAAATACTATGTCTCGGTCATCCTATTCTCAAACGCCAGGCAGTGCGAGAACTTCAAGGGAGGCGATCGAGTCTTGTGGGGAAAAGTGCGCAAACCTCTGCAGAGTGTTAAAACCTAATCGATTAGCCGTGTCCCCGGTTATGGACAACTTGAGCATCTAGTAGTGGAAATGCTGGGAGATCTCATCACTCTTAATTAAACAGTTGGGTTGTAAATGAAACTTTGGGAATGGATTGAGTTGGGTTTACCAACTCATTCTATGCTATACAGTAGTGGTAGAATAATATCTTTTATTCTAGGGAAAAACTAGCTTTATGCAACAAAACTAAACTTAGAGCTTTCCACCAGCCAAATTGCATGTACAATAGGTTCATTATTCTTATGATGTGACTTGCTGGTACATTCAATGTACTGACCTACAGGGCTGCAACGTGTTATGTTGCAGGAATTTTCTACGACGAGTAAGAGTTACGTTGTAGGGTTACGGTCTACACTCAACTTGCCGTTGGCGTTGATGGACTCCACACCCTTATGTTTGTTTCCGCTGAGACTTATGAGGTATATATTAGTTTTACGTTATTTATACATGTGATTGCACTTTGATATATACATTGATGTATTGTGTGTGCCAGCATACCGATCCAGGGATGGCACGGATACACAGAGGCTTGGCCGTTTGAGGTCGGGTCGCTACAGAGATGGTATTAGAGCACATGTTGACTGTAGGACGTGACCCTAGAAACTGGAAAGCCCTTAGGATTTCTCTTAAACTTTATTTTGAAAAAGGTCCTTTACCTCTCTTCTTTTCTGAGCTTTATCAAATATTTCCTTTTACCTCAAATAGTTAGACAATACCCCGTTCACTTTGGACCACACGGAGGATGAACTGAAGCCACTCCGAGAACGACAAGATATCAGACTTCACCATACATTAGAAGAGTTGAAGCTACAATAGTTGAAGCCTCCGAAGAATTGAAGAATTTGAAGACACTGAAGAATTCCAAGATTTATATGAACTTTAGAGGACCAAACCCCTGTTGTATACTTATGTTAGATGCGATGTTTGTGAGCTGTCATTGTTTGATGTTTTTCCTAACAGCCACAAATAAAACTTATTTTCAAAACTATATTGTGTGTATCTCTCTATCCCTCTTATCTCATCCCAAAACCCTTGGACTCAATAGATGATGAATGAAGATGGACTTGCATTCTCTGAACCGATCACTCAGTTGGAGGCAGAGCTATGGATTCAAAGCATGGAGAATCACTTCAGGAGCAATTTGGTTGCAAGGAAGTATGAGGTACAATACGCCCTTCAGTACTTTACAAAAAGTGCTGCAACCTGGTGGAAAATGCATCAGGCCATACAAGGATGTAACGGAGCAAAAACTTGGGAGGAATTCAAGATGACTCTACTGAGGTCTCGTCTTATTCAGAAGCCCTATGGCAATAAAATGAAGAAACCTTGTGCATGCAAGATTTGTGGTGAGATAGGACATACCCATGAAGAACACAAGGATGGATGCCCTCATTGTGAAGGAAATCACCAAGGTGAAGAATGTCCAACTAGGCAGGTTACTTGTTTCTTGTGTGAAGGAACTACGCAGTACCCTGCCCAGTGTCATATTTATCCCAAGGTACAAGAAATTACCAAGCAGCAGAAGGAAGCAGTGAAAGAAGCCCTCGGGGAAAGTTGAAAAGAACCTCTGATGAAGGAAGATGTTAACGATCCTGATGGAGAAAGCCTAAACAGATTTTACTCCAATGCTTGCTATTCATGTGGAGAAGAAGGACATTTTTCACAGTATTGCACGAAGGAAAGCCAAGAGTATCTGGGAAACTTCCCGACAGAAGAAGTGGAGTTTGATCGACAAGAGATAGAGGGATTGATCGGAACAAAGAAGTCGAGGAAGAGAAAGAGCATGTATCCCCAGAATAACCCAATTTCTGCAGAAAAGGACCTGAGTCAAATCACTTGTTACAGGTGCAAGGATTTAGGTCATTACGCTAGCAAATGCCCAACAAGGAAGCCAAGAACCCAAGGAGCCAAGATAACCACCAGGAAGCCCCTGGATTTGTCTGAAGTCATTTGTTTATGCTGCAAAGGAGTAGGACATTTTGCCGGAGAATGTTCAGACCCGAGGAGAGCTTGAGCAGAGTAGTTGAGATCTTGATATTGGAATAAAGCATGTAATAAATGTGGAAAACACTTTTATTTTTGGGGATGTTGAGTTGAGTTATGAAATGGAAATTGTAATGGTTCGTGAAGCAATAAAAGTTGATGTGGTTGGAATCTCATATGAGGTGTCATGAGTTGTTTGTTGATTGTGAGTACCTCTCTCGCTATCTCACCCAGACTAAAACCTTGAACCCATGGACAAGCTGACCCCAAAACTTTCCCAGAAAAATAACCACATTTCACCAAAGGAAATACATACAGTATCCTGAGTACCCCTTCTATCTTATGCCTGTAGATGACAACCCTTTACGAGTCTTTTCTCAAGGGCCCGGAAACGATCATGACCCTGACCAGTGATCAGGATTACCCAAGAATCCTGAAGGACATGATGAAGCATATTCATCTTGAAGGAGATGTTGTCTACAAGGGTTATCCTTTCGTGGAGAAGGGAGTTGAACTTTGGTATGTGGAGGTTCACCTCTACCGTGTGAAGGGACTTTGCCCAAAGACTATGGGACAATACTTTTTTCATTTCTCGAGTACCATGAGCAACATTCTTTGACTCTGTTCGTGAAGCTGCTATGGAAGCCATACGTCATATTGGAGAAATACTAGAAGCAAGACTCCGTCACACTCAGGAATACCTGAGAGAGGTCCATGCAGAGATGATGGAGATGAAGCTCATGGCCACCACAATGAAGCAAAACATCAATGATTTGATGGATCATGTCGCACAATTCTAGTGGGACTGAAGTATCTTCAAGAAGGGCAAATTAATAAAGATGGAAGTAATGCTTGACCATACCAAACTATGTGAATGGCAGCTTTTGTAATAAAGTACTTTTGAAATTTGAGTTTGGAGTAGTGGTTAAGGATGTAATAAAGGATTTGATATGAAGAGAATTATGGATGAACCAGTGCATTTTTTGGCGATACTTGTGTGTGTGAACACTTGAACAATGGAAAAGAAAAAGTATTCTATAGAGTGGAGTTTGGAAGAATGAGTTGGAGTTTGGTTTTAGTTATGATGGTTACCCCAAGAGTATGAAGTAATGAAGTACTATTGGATTTAAAGGAGATGTAATGTTGGAATATGGAGCAATAGTAACTCCAAGGATGAGTTAAGGATATACAAGTTTTAAGTGGGCTCATAACCCACAGGACCCAGGATTTGCTAAGGAAACAAGCACAATCTTGTTGAAGAAAAGAATTCTAAAGGAAGCTGTGATGTCATCAGCAGACGTTCCATAGGAGGTTACGTAAACCCGAGAGTTGTGAAGAAGCGATAGAGATTTTGTTTGGCTGGCAGAACAAATGGATTTACCCGAACCCAGTTCATGGAGAAGAGAAGTTCTGCAATGCTTGTGAGGATGCCCAAGTGTTATAATACGTGATTGAAAGTGCAACTATCCCTAGGTGGTTTTGGTAATTCATAACAACATATAGCTCATTGAGCTAATGCTATTCTAAGATGATTATTTCAGGAAAGCTCAATGATTGGCATGGCATGGATGTGAAAGTGGAACCCTCAAAATGCTAAGGAAAAAGGATTGGCTCAAGCTCAAAAGCTCAAGACTCTTCATTTTATATTTTAGTGATCCAAGATCACATTGAGTCTTTAGGAAAAGCCAATACTATCAAGGAAGGATGAGGTGTTGCTTAATGAGCCTCTTGCTTCATGTGCTTAGTGATATGCTCCAAAAACCCTCAACTACTTTCCCATATCCACATTTGACCTAAACCCTAAGCCAAACTCGGTCCTACCGATTCTTCCTATCCGGCGCCACCGAGTTTCACTTGTCTTTAGCCACTGCCAAACCCTAGCAATTCGGTCCTACCGATAGGGATCTCGGTCTCACCGAGATGGGGTTGCAAACTCTCTATTTCCCTTTCGTAACTTTTCGTTCTCACCGAAAGAGTGAATCGGTCCCACCGAGATTGCAATGTAAATTCAGTGTTTCCCCTTTGTAACTTTTCGGTCTCACCGAAAGAGCAAATCGGTCCCACCGAGTTTTCCTGACCAACTCTCTGGTTAGCTAATTACCAAATTCGGTCTCACCGAGTTTGTGTAATCGGTCTCACCGAGATTACGTTATGCCCAAACCCTAACCATATCGGTCCTACCGAGTTGCATGTCAGTCCCACCGAAAATCTCTAACGGTCACTAGGTTTACATTTTCGGTCCGACCGAGTTTGTTGATTCAGTCCCACCGAGATTGGAAAACTGTGTGTAACGGTTGGATTTTGTGTGGAGGCTATATATACCCCTCCACCTCCTCTTCATTCGTGGAGAGAGCCATCAGAACACATACACCATTCCAACTCATATGTTCTGAGAGAGAACCACCTACTCATGTGTTGAGACCAAGACATTCCATTCCTACCATATGAATCTTGATCTCTAGCCTTCCCAAGTTGCTTTCCACTCAAATCTTCTTTCCACCAAATCCAAATCCTATGAGAAAGAGTTGAGTGTTGGGGAGACTATCATTTGAAGCACAAGAGCAAGGAGTTCATTACCTACACACCATTTGTTACTTCTTGGAGAGTGGTGTCTCCTAGATTGGCTAGGTGTCACTTGGGAGCCTCCGACAAGATTGTGGAGTTGAACCAAGGAGTTTGTAAGGGCAAGGAGATCGCCTACTTCGTGAAGATCTACCGCTAGTGAGGCAAGTCCTGTGTGGGCGATGGCCATGGTGGGATAGACAAGGTTGCTTCTTCGTGGACCCTTTGTGGGTGGTTTCTTCTTCGTGGACCCTTCATGGGTGGAGCCCTGTGTGGAATCGCGCAACCGTTACCCTTGGGTGGAGCCCTGTGTGGACTCGCGCAACTGTTACCCTTCGTGGGTTGAAGTCTCCATCAACGTGGATGTAGGATAGCACCACCTATCCGAACCACGGGAAAAACATCTGTGTCTCCAATTGCGTTTGAATTCTCCAAACCCTTCCCTTTACATTCTTGCAAGTTGCATGCTTTACTTTCCGCTGCCTATATACTCTTTGCATGCCTGCTTGAATTATGTGATGTTGCTTGACTTGTCCTAAATTAGCTAAAATCTGCCAAGAACTAAAATTGGGAAAAGGCTAAGTTTTTATTTGGTCAAGTAGTCTAATCACCCCCCTCTAGACATACTTTCGATCCTACAAGTGGTATCAGAGCTTTGGTCTCCATTTGCCTTGATCTCCATAGCTTTGGTGGTCATAGCCTTGGTTTCACAACCTAGGAGAGTATGGCGTCTAGCGAGGGAAATTATCACCGTAGAGGTCCTTACTTTGATGGTACTAATTTTGCTAGTTGGAAGCATAAAATGAAAATGCATATTCTTGGACATAACCCCGCCGTTTGGGCTATTGTGTGTGTTGGTTTGTAAGGTGACTTCTTTGATGGGAGAGAACCAAACCGTGAAGCTACCACGGATGAGTTGAAGATGTTACAATACAATGCTCAAGCTTGTGATATTCTCTTCAATGGATTGTGCCCCGAAGAATTCAACAAAATCAGCCGTCTTGAGATTGCAAAGGAAATTTGGGACACTTTGATTGATATGCACGAAGGTACCGACTCCGTCAAGGAATCCAAGTTGGATGTGCTTTAAAGCCAACTTGACAAGTTCAAGATGAAGGATGGTGAAGGTGTCACTGAAATGTACTCTAGGCTTGCTCTCATCACAAATGAGATTGCCGGCTTAGGAAGTGAAGAGATGACCGATAAATTCATCATCAAGAAGATTCTAAGAGCCTTGGATGGAAAATATGATACCGTGTGCACATTGATTCAAATGATGCCCAACTACAAAGATCTCAAGCCAACGGAGGTGATTGGAAGAATTGTTGCTCATGAGATGTCACTTAAGGATAAAGAGGAACTTCACAACAAATCAAGTGGTGCCTATAAAGCCTCATGTGAAGCCCCTACATCATCAAGTGAGAAACAAGACTTCAATGAAGAATTGAGCTTAATGGTGAAGAACTTCAACAAGTTCTACAAGAGTAGAAGCAAAGATAGAAGCTTCAAGTCAAGGTCCTACAATGACAAAAGATCTTCTAGTCGAGAGCGAAACTGCTATAGTTGTGGAAGACCCGGACACTATTCCAATGAGTGTACGGCTCCCTACAAGAGAAGAGAAGATTCTCCAAAAAGAAGAAGCAAAGAATCACCACCAAGAGAGAGGAGGAGTAGAGATGATCGTTATGAACGAAGATACTCACGAAGAAGCAAGGATTTGGAAAGAAAGGAAAAATCATCAAGGAGCTACACAAGACGAAGACATCAAGCTCATGTTGGTGAATGGGTATCCGGCTCCGACTCCGACAGCCACTCCGAGAGAAGTTATCACTCCGACTCCAAAGATACTCAAGATGAAGGTGTTGCCGGTCTAGCACTTGTGTCAACCAACTCCTACGACATATTTGACTCACCAAATGAAGGAATTGGAAGATGCTTCATGGCCAAAGGTCCTAAGGTAACACACCCCGAGTATGTTGATTTCAATAGTGATGAAGATGACTTGTTAGGTGATGATTTGCTTGTTGACAACTCTAGTGATGAATACTATGATGAAACGTCAATTAAACATGCTAATCAAGATAAAACGAATGACAATGATAAGGAGAAGATTGAGGCCCTAACTAAAGAACTAAACACTCTTAAGTTAGCTCATGAAATCATCTTCGAAGATCATCGAGAACTTTTAAGAGCTCATGAGAAATTACGCTTCGAAAAGCTCAATCTTGAGCAAGAGCATGAGTTCTTAAAAGAAATCAATGATGATCTCCGCAAGAAAAGTTCTTCTTACATTGCCAAGCGTTTACTCTTATCCACTTACATGCCTCAAGTCAAGTCTAGTAACAAGAACAAGAAAGATTCTTCCTCTAGTAGTAACAATGATCATGCTAAATCCAATATTGTTGATTCTAGTAGTTCTCTTGATTCCACTAATGATTCTCTTAGCCAAGTTACACTTGAGCAAGAAAATAGTTTATTGAAGGGAATTATAGAGAAAGGAGTGTACAAAAGCCTTGCCGGGAGTAAGCAATTCGAGGAAATTGTGCGCAAGCAAGGAATGCACCGGAAGAATCAAGGTGTTGGTTTTGAACGAAAGTTCAATGCCAATGGAGTTGAGTGGGAAGAAGATCAATACCCCAAGACAAAATTTGTCCCTAAACAAGAGAAGTATGATACTTCTTTTAAGGGGACACAAGCTCAAGATGATCTTCCACCACAAGACTACAAGCAAAAAGGCAAGGACAAGCTTCAAGAGGAAATTGACGCATTTGAGGAAGCTCCTAAGACCTTAGTCAAGTGGATCCCCAAGACTACTTCAAGTTCCACTTCATCAAGTACGACTACAACTCCAAGGATTCCCATCAAGATGATGTGGATCCAAAAGAAGAAGAACTAGAGAGTTCTTGAGGGTGACTCCGCCAACATACTTCACTCTTATCATTTTGGCAAGAACAAGTGCAATCAACTTCCACATCTTGCACTAGTTCAAGGAGTCACAAACCCTCTTGTTGGTAAGACAAGGGACAAGGTAACCTAAAAGTTTTCATGGACATCATCTTGTGTGTGCATCACTCTATGTCTATGGATATCCTTGTTTGTTCCTTGTGGGACTAACCCATGTAGGTATTGAAAGTGCAATTCACTCAAATGGATAGCTCCAAGTGATCTACATCAACATTGAGCATCCACATCTTCAACATCTACATGAAGTCATCATCGACAAAACCCAAGGTTAGTTCATCCCTCTTAGGGGGGATATCACATCTAGGGGGAGCTTTACTCTAAGACTTGAGCTAAAGCGACTCTAAAGATGTGAACACAACAATGCTTTATGTAAAAGTGGTAACCCCACTTGAGCTTAAACGATGAGTATGACCTATGATCAAGTGCTCTCACTTGACTCCTAAGTCAATATACTCATATATAGATGACCTTGTCATCGCAAATTGCTTGATAGATGCTAGAATTGGTTGTGCATGTCTTGCCACATATTTCATTTGCCATCTTATTGTGTGAGCATGCTGGTTGCATATTTTATATTTTACTCATTCGAGGACATCCACTTGTTGTTTTGATTGTTTGGTTTTATTTTCTTTTGCCAAGTGGATGGACAAGAATGCCTAAGTACCTCCTCTAGCTATCTATGCTTTTCTCGTCTCAAACTCTATTCATGCTGCATCACAAAATTTGATCAAGTCAGATTCGAACCACTCTGTGTGAGGAGCGCTCGGAGTCCCCGATTCGTCATAGACTTAAACTTCCAAAACCTCTTTATGATTCTCGGTCTGACCGATACCCCACTTTCGGTCCTACCGAGATCATTAAGTTGATCTAGGTTTTCGATCTCGGTGCAACCGATTTGAACATTTCGGTCACACCGAGTTTCAGTAACTGCCTGCAGTTATGAATCTCGGTGCCACCGAGTTGTTCCACTCGGTCACACCGACAGGGTCGGGCTATATATAGTCACGGGCAAAATTTGGAAATTTCTCCGAACCCCTTCGCCCGCGCGATAGCCTGCTCTGCCAACGTGGTCTCCGGATCGTCTTCTCGCCGCCAGCCGCCTCCAGTCGCTGGTCTCCGTCGCCGTCAACGGGAATTCTGCCCCGCCGTTGCCGCCGTAGCGAGTCTCCGCCGAACTAGGGTATGGACTCGATCACAGTGCTATTCCCCGTCCGATTCCTAGCACATTGTGTTCTTCATGATTCTTGCCACGATTGAAACACTCCTATCCAGTCAATGCGCCCGTAGATTAGTGATTCGAAAATTTTAGGGTTAGGTTTCCGCCGAAACCATCTCGGACCCACCGAGTTGAAAAACTCGGTCCCACCGATTTGGCTTATGCCATTGCACAAGTGAGACTCGGTCTGACCGAGAATTACTTATCGGTGTGACCGATTTTGGAACTCAGTGAAACCCTAGCAGTCTCGGTGCCACCGAACTGTGACTCGGTCCTACCGAGTTCACTAGTTTAGGTTCCAAAACTGCTTCGGTATCACCGAGTTTAAAATCGGTAGATCCGAGATGATTTCAGTGGGAAACTAAAACTAAGTTTTTGGATCATTCTTTTGCAAAAATCTCTGCATTTTGTGATGCTCATCTTTTCTACCTCATCTATAACCTATTCACAGGGTCAGCAGTCAGAGTTTGCAGCATGTCTGATCAAAGTGACAGCCAGAACATGTCAGAGCAGCAGGTGCACATGAGTGAGGGCACTAGTCCCTCAAGTTCTTCAGATGAGGGCAGCAGGAGCACCCCTAGCAACTTGCCAAAGGCTGCCACGAGACAGAGGAAGAAGAGGACTTCAGATTCCGAAGATGAGGACTATGTGGCAGAGGAAGAGGCCACTTCCAAGAGAGTTGAGCCAGCTCAAGGCACAAAGCCAGGGCTGAAAATCAAAAGGCCAGCAGGCAGGCAGCCAATGTCAAAGGCCAGAATGTCAACTGAGAAGCCCATAGAGCCAGTTGCAGCTGAGGGCAAGAAAAGAAAGGAAAGGGTGAAGAGACTGTGGCTAGAGTGCTTGGCAAAGCTCCATCATGGAGAGGAAGAGGAAGAGAGGTAGCTGCACAGCCCAAGGGCACCCAAGCTAATGGGAGATGCTAAAATCAGGGAGCTGCTTCCAAGGCCAAGCCAGCTCCAAAAGCCAAAGCCAAAGAGGAAATACAAGAAGAATTCCTGCAGGCTGAGAAGAACAAGGCCCAGTTGCCTGAGACTGTTGCTGGAAGAAGAGATGAAGAGGCAAATTCTGAGAAAGCTAAAGCCAAGATCCCAGACACAACGATGCTCATCCTGTGGCTGAGGACATGAGCTCAGGAGAGATTTAGGGCTGAGGAAGTGGAGAGAGTAAGTGGAGAGAAGCAGACCCATATGCTTCAAGGAGAAGGACAGCAGTTGACTACAGGTTTCACACCAAGGAGCAGCAGGATTTCTATGAGACTATTTTGCTTGATAAGAAGGCAATAGTCTGTGATATGAGATGGGTTGATTGGCAATACATTAAGGACAATGAAGAGTACTACCCAGGAGTCCAGGACAGCTTCAAGGCGTGTGGAGTAGAGGACTTTGTTGGGCAGAAGCTCACAAAGTGGAACGAGTAACTCATCATGCAGTTCTACTCCACAGCTCACTTTTATCCAGATGGGAGGATCACATGGATGTCTGAGGGTACGAGGTACCAATCCACTGTTGAGGAATGGGCAAAGTTGATTAATGCCCCAGAGGAGCATGATGATGACATGGACATATATGCCAAGAAGAAGATGGACCACAACTCAATGTCCAATATGTACAAGGAGATCCCAAATGAAGCACTTGATACTTTCAAGTTTGGCTCAGTGCATTATCTTCTGTCAGGTCTGCCTACGATCAATTGGATACTAAGGCACACCTTACTGCCCAAGTCTGGAGATCACAAGATGATCAGAGGCCATGCTATCAACTTGCTACATGTGTTTGATGTGCCTCAGAAGTTCAAGGTGATGAGCCTCATAGTGGAAACAATCAAGAGGACTGCAGCAGATCAGAAGAGGAGTTGCGGATATGCCCCTCAAATTCAGGAGCTCATCAACTCCAAGATGGGCACGGGCTTATACTTATTGGACAAGGAACATTTTCCCATCCGTCCAGATTTTGAGGACAATCAAGTTGTCATGACTGAGAACGAGCCATCATCTGCCCAAGCATACGCAAAGAAGGAGAAGGCAAGGAAGGAGAAAGCTGCCAAGATGCCTACTCAAGAGGAGGCATCTGAGTATTTCTTGAAGACTAAACAAGAGCAGCTTGGTTACTTGATTGCATCCACGCTAAGGATTGAGCAAAGTCTGGCCACCCTCACTCAGAATCAGCAGAGCCTAGAGAGAATCATGGAACAGAAGTTCTATGACTTGGATGTCAAAGTAACGGAAGTTCAGTCTGCAGTGGAGCAACTCCAGGAGGACATGCAGGAGAGGAGAGGCAGGACTACCACTCATTCCTTTGCCAGAGTGCCACGAGGCCTGAGGTCATCTGCCGTGCCAGTTGCTGACACAAGAGCCACCACCTCAGCACTAGCTACAGCCTCAGTTCCACCAGCTCCAGCATCTACTTCAGCTCCAACTCCAGCATCTACTTCAGCGTCTACCGAAGCCTTCGTCCTCGGAGTGATCCGGACTCCACCACCACCTGAAGATCAAGCCTGAGCGTCGATCTAGCACTATGCATTTTCTAGGAACTTTTTGGTAACTTGTTGCCAAAGGGGGAGAAGATGTATAGATCATAGGCTTCGAGAGAGAGTGTGTTCCTTTCTCTCTTGCTTTATTTGGTGGTTTTTCAAACTTGTTTGCTTTTGAGTGCTTGAGATACTACGTCATTATTTGTGAGACATTGATGATCATGTGTTTGATCATAAGCTACACTTAATGCTTGCTTAATGCTATTATCCTATCTATCTTATGTGATCATTCACTATTCTCGGTGATGAGTGCATGTAATTCATTCTTATCATTTTAAGCGCTCGACCAAGATGTATGTGACATGGAAGAGTAACCCATGACTCTAACTCCTTGTGCATTTGCAGTCCAAAGCAAATTTTAAATATGCACAAATTTAAGGGGAGCTCTTACTTATCACATACTTCTCAAAGCGACGATATATTTCATGCTTATTATCATTTGTCGAAGCTTTGATCTATATGTTGTCATCAATTACCAAAAAGGGGGAGATTGAAAGTGCAACTATCCCTAGGTGGTTTTGGTAATTCATAACAACATATAGCTCATTGAGCTAATGCTATTCCAAGATGATTATTTCAGGAAAGCTCAATGATTGGCATGGCATGGATGTGAAAGTGGAACCCTCAAAATGCTAAGGAAAAAGGATTGGCTCAAGCTCAAAAGCTCAAGACTCTTCATTTTATATTTTAGTGATCCAAGATCACATTGAGTCTTTAGGAAAAGCCAATACTATCAAGGAGGGATGAGGTGTTGCTTAATGAGCCTCTTGCTTCATGTGCTTAGTGATATGCTCCAAAAACCCTCAACTACTTTCCCATATCCACATTTGACCTAAACCCTAAGCCAAACTCGGTCCTACCGATTCTTCCTATCCGGCGCCACCGAGTTTCACTTGTCTTTAGCCACTGCCAAACCCTAGCAATTCGGTCCTACCGATAGGGATCTCGGTCTCACCGAGATGGGGTTGCAAACTCTCTGTTTCCCTTTCGTAACTTTTCGGTCTCACCGAAAGAGCAAATCGGTCCCACCGAGATTGCAATGTAAATTCAGTGTTTCCCCTTTGTAACCTTTCGGTCTCACCGAAAGAGCAAATCGGTCCCACCGAGTTTTCCTGAACAACTCTCTGGTTAGCTAATTACCAAATTCGGTCTCACCGAGTTTGTGTAATCGGTCTCACCGAGATTACGTTATGCCCAAACCCTAACCATATCGGTCCTACCGAGTTGCATGTCAGTCCCACCGAAAATCTCTAACGGTCACTAGGTTTACATTTTCGGTCCGACCGAGTTTGTTGATTCGGTCCCACCGAGATTGGAAAACTGTGTGTAATGGTTGGATTTTGTGTGGAGGCTATATATACCCCTCCACCTCCTCTTCATTCGTGGAGAGAGCCATCAGAACACATACACCATTCCAACTCATATGTTCTGAGAGAGAACCACCTACTCATGTGTTGAGACCAAGACATTCCATTCCTACCATATGAATCTTGATCTCTAGCCTTCCCAAGTTGCTTTCCACTCAAATCTTCTTTCCACCAAATCCAAATCCTATGAGAGAGAGTTGAGTGTTGGGGAGACTATCATTTGAAGCACAAGAGCAAGGAGTTCATTACCTACACACCATTTGTTACTTCTTGGAGAGTGGTGTCTCCTAGATTGGCTAGGTGTCACTTGGGAGCCTCCGACAAGATTGTGGAGTTGAACCAAGGAGTTTGTAAGGGCAAGGAGATCGCCTACTTCGTGAAGATCTACCGCTAGTGAGGCAAGTCCTGTGTGGGCGATAGCCATGGTGGGATAGACAAGGTTGCTTCTTCGTGGACCCTTTGTGGGTGGTTGCTTCTTCGTGGACCCTTCATGGGTGGAGCCCTGTGTGGACTCGCGCAACCGTTACCCTTGGGTGGAGCCCTGTGTGGAATCACGCAACCGTTACCCTTCGTGGGTTGAAGTCTCCATCAACGTGGATGTAGGATAGCACCACCTATCCGAACCACGGGAAAAACATCCGTGTCTCCAATTGCGTTTGAATTCTCCAAACCCTTCCCTTTACATTCTTGCAAGTTGCATGCTTTACTTTCCGCTGCCTATATACTCTTTGCGTGCTTGCTTGAATTATGTGATGATTGCTTGACTTGTCCTAAATTAGCTAAAATCTGCCAAGAACTAAAATTGGGAAAAGGCTAAGTTTTTATTTGGTCAAGTAGTCTAATCACCCCCCTCTAGACATACTTTCGATCCTACAGTGATTCACTATCTATGTATGTGGTAATGATTCAAGTACGGATGGATTGGCCCCCATACCGGAGACTTCTATCATGAGCTATCATATGTTGATAGAAAATCAGAGAGCCTTAAAACCCTAGAAGAGTGTCGACACGACAAGCCAAAAGCCTTAGAATGGCAGGATGATGGAAACCCTGTACATGCACCCGTTGCCAATCGTATGATATGCGGTGAGATTCAACCCAGACCCGTTTCCTGCAGGAGGAACCAGTAATTGTTGACCACCATGAGATTTTCGATAGTTGTTTAGCCTTGGCGACAGCCTGACAGCTAAGAAGACCCAAATTTAGAAGGACCTTATTTGATGCAAGGACTCCAGACTTTGAGGAAAAGGTCATGCCCTTACCAGAAGAGCACTAGTGAAAGAGTTAACCCAGAGAATATGAGAAGACTGACACCGTCAACCCAATGGATGGGTACATGAGTTTTGTTGGAAGCGTAACCATGCTTCTAAGGGTGGTAGCACCCCATACCTTGTGTGGATGAATGGATTTTCAAGGAGACCCTCCAAACCTAACCTCTTTTCTAGCCTCTCCGAATCTCGAGGATGATATTCATTTTAAGGGTGGTAGTTTCTAACATCCCAAAATTCTAAATTTTGGAATGTTATATTAAATAAATAATTATGATTGTTTGTTTATTGTTGTGTGGATGATTGTGTGAAACTAAGTGAAAATTGAAACTTTTTGAAAGTTGAATGAGAGGGAATAAAAGGACTTTCCCAAAACTTTCATCTTACATTTTGATCTCCATGAATTCAAATTCATTTCATGACAAAGCCCTAGAGTGATGATAATATGACTTCTTCCATTTAAAGAAATGAAAAGGGGTTTGAAAATGATTTGAATTTCAATTGAAATATTTCAAATTTAGAAACTTTAAGCAACTCAATGAGTTCATAAAATGACTTCTTCATATTTGAAGAAAGAGAGTTGGAAGTTTCAAAGAGATAAATTGGAAGTCACTTTCAAGTTATTTGAAACTCGTTTTCCATTCGAAGTTGTTTGAAACTCCAAATTCAAATCCTCTTGGGATTTATTTAGTATTATATTCAAATTATTTTTCTCCTAAAAGTAAATAAATAGAAATAAGGGTAAAATGATTCCCTTTAATAGAAAATTAGGAGAAAATAAATTTGAAATCATTTTGCTATTTTAAAAATGATTTTTATTGATTTTAAATGCAATGGTAGCGCTCTTTGACTTTTAGGAATTTTTTATGGAATTTAGTTGAACTTGAAAAATAGTTCATCTTATTGCTGCTATTTTTCTAAGAATTTTGGTATATAATATGCTTATGTAGATTTTTTTATTTACTTTCTCTCCGTTGCAGTTATTCTTTCTGTAAAAAAAAAGAGGACACACGCACGCACGCGCCGGCCAGCCAGCCCAGCCACAGGCCAGCGAGGCCATGGGCCAGCCGCAGCGCTAGGGCACCAGTGGCCTGCCAGGCCAGTGCCAGGAGGCCAGCGCCGCCCGCACGAGCCGCGTGCTCCTCCTGCGCTCGCTACCCGCTGCTGCGCTGACGCATGGGGCCCACCCTTCGTCTCCAACCTCCACTCGTTCTGCTCGGATAGAGCACGCACTCGCGCTCCCGCAACCATCGGCGCCATTGCCCTCGCGGATAAACTTATCTGTTGCACCCCGAGCCCTCTGCTCGCGCCTACAAAAGCCTCGGAGGCTCCTCTCTCCATTCTGCCACTCCATGTCGTCCCTAGCTCCTCGCAACCGCCACACTACCGTGTTGGATCTCGCTGGAGTCGGAGTATCTCGCCGGAGTTTTCCCTCGCCGTAGACTACCCTACCTTCACTTTGTTTCTGTCAATATTCATTACTCCCTGAGGCGCATCTTATGGACATGTTTTCACCGCCTAGGTCTCGCCGGAACCGCCGCCCCGACGACCTGCGTCCTCGCCGGAGCACGGAGCCGTCGTCCCTGCACAGCACAACCCCGAAGCCCTCGAGGACACCCGCCTCCACCACCGGACTGCCCATGCCGCGCCCGACCTCCCTGACTCCTTCCCCGTCGCCGAGGAGCACCGGAGTCGCCGCCCCATCACCGGCCAACGCCAGCGCCACCGTCCCTGTTCGTCATTGTCGTCATCATAAGAGAACCCTCCTGTTCGCTTCGTTTAGTTTTATTATTATTATTTATTAGTATTAGATCGGTTAACTGCGATTCGTTTAAACCGAACGGTTTTGATTAAAACCGATTGTTGGTTTTCTTTAGTTTAGCCGCGGTTGCTGTTTTTTTCCTATTTGGCGGTTGTTCGCCCTGTAAGCCTCATAGAGAACAACTTGCAGCCCATATAAATCTGCCACGTGGCCAGGACCTGTTCGTTATTACTTTCTTCACCGTTCAGTCCCTGGAATTAGCAGTTTAGCCCCTAAACTTAGAATAGCCACAACTTTTTAACTATAAGTCCAAATTCGATGAAACCAGCGGCAAAATGTTCGTCTCGAATAGCTTTATCCAGAAAACCAACTTTGAAAACTTTTGGCAAAATTCAAATTTGAACTTTGTTCAGATTTGAATTCAAACTTCAATTGACCATATCTCCTAAACCGTAGCTCCGATTGATGTGATTCTTTTTGCACCTTGTCACCGTTGCCAAACCCTATCACTTGGACCTATCTCACGATATTTTTTTTCACACATTAGGATCTGTCCATAGTAGTTTTATTCGTATGCCTAGTAGGCACTGTGGTCCACGTCACAATTTTTGGCACCCATGCCCTATGTTGTTTTGCACTTAGTATTTACTTTTGATAGTTAAGTGTGTTGTGTGTTCCTTTAGATTTTTCGAGTCTTTTCATGTTGCATGTTATTTGGTTCTCTGAAATGATTGCTTATGTGGATGCAATGTTTGACTTTATAGATTTTCATCGGAGAGTGACGAATAGTTCTATTAAGTAAATTTCTAAGAGTGATATAATCTTCATCAACTATTACCAGGCAAGTTCACATTTGACCATTCTTCCAATTACCTATGTTTTATATTATGCACTTAGTCCTTTTGTGGTAGGATTGCATGGTAGGATTTATTGATGCTAGATGGCTATGCCGTTACCTAGTAGTTCATTGAGGTAGGTTTGAATCATATACCTTTGTCACCACCGCGTAAGTTTAATTTTGCCTCGCCAATGTAGACGTGGATTGGGAAGTGTTCATTGTGGGAGATGAGTGACAAAGTAGTAAGTAGAACCAAGATAACTTAATGAACTACCTGGGCGGAGGTTTGGTTTGAGTGGTGGTGAAGTACAGTGGGAGCATGCATCGGAAATCCATGGTGGTGCACCACTAGTGGTCCGTCCGCCCAGGCTCGAAGAGATCACTCGTATTCTCATGTCTAGAAGCTTACGTGTGCAGCCACAAGCCAATATGGGCTCTGGCTTAGTTGAGTAGTTAGTGTGACCCCTTCCAGGATGGGCTAGAAGATGTAGAATGAGTAGGTGTACCGGCCTATCCGTGGGTTAAGGGGGAATACTTTCGAAAGACTATGTCTCGGTCATCCTATTCTCAAACGCCAGGCAGTGCGAGAACTTCAAGGGAGGCGACCGAGTCTTGTGGGGAAAAGTGCGCAAACCTCTGCAGAGTGTTAAAACCTAATCGATTAGCCGTGTCCGCGGTTACGGACAACTTGAGCATCTAGTAGTGGAAATGCTGGGAGATCTCATCACTCTTAATTAAACAGTTGGGTTGTAAATGAAACTTTGGGAATGGATTGAGTTGGGTTTACCAACTCATTCTATGCTATACAGTAGTGGTAGAATAATATCTTTTATTCTAGGGAAAAACTAGCTTTATGCAACAAAACTAAACTTAGAGCTTTCCACCAGCCAAATTGCATGTACAATAGGTTCATTATTCTTATGATGTGACTTGCCAATACATTCAATGTACTGACCTACAGGGCTGCAACGTCTTATGTTGCAGGAATTTTCTACGACGAGTAAGAGTTACGTTGTAGGGTTACGGTCTACACTCAACTTGCCGTTGGCGTTGATGGACTCCACACCCTTATGTTTGTCTCCGTTGAGACTTATGAGCTATATATATCAGTTTTACGTTATTTATACATGTGATTGCACTTTGATATATACATTGATGTACTGTGTGTGCCAGCATACCGATCCAGGGATGGCACAGATACACAGAGGCTTGGCCGTTTGAGGTCGGGTCGCTACAAATACACAATGAAGTTCAAATAAAAAAAGGTAGAGCGGTTCGATGTCTATAAAAAACTCAGATATTTTCATGTAATCGAGAGAAGTTCGGATTGATAACTGCCAGAAGTTTAAGTACTACACTGTGTGCATTTTGTATGAAAAAATAATGAAAAAGCAAAGGCAAAATTTTTTATTGCTAGAAGTTCAAGTGCTCGGCCCGAGAAAGTTCAAAAATTCTTATGGGAGAGGTTGAACAAAAAAACATGGCAGAAGTTCAAGGTGAAAACAGCGGGAAGTTCAACTACCACACGGAATGCGTTTCAGATGAGAATAAAAGAGTACAAACCACCCTGCATGGTTCAAAAATTATATTACGAGACTCCGAACATCATTAACTTTCCAACCGTATATTATATGCTACATTCTGATGAGCGGTTTATAATTTTCATGTATACCTTTTAAAACACGTTTTTATATATTCAAAAAATTCTATTGAACCTTCGCGAGCATGAAGACTGATCATCACGAGAAACTTGCATGTTTTCAATAGCTTTCCATCGGTATATCATTTGCTCAATTCCGGTAAGTGGTTTGGGAGTTACGGCCAAAAAACAGCACGTCAAAAACATAGTGAAGTTCAAACAGACATGCGCGAGAAGTTCAACTACTTCACGCAGTGCATTTCCATTCGCGATGAAGGTAGAAATCATGATCTCATCATTTTCTAATTACTTCAAAACGACAGGAATATCATTTGTGTAAGTTCAAGTCCTCGGTCGGAGAAAGTAAAAAGTTATTGTGAGAGAGGTTTGTACAAAAAGAATATCATTTGTGTAACACTGACGAAATGGATGAGAAAATTACAAACGAAAATACGTCACAGAAGTTCAACGTGAAAACAACAGGAAATTCGAGAATATAGTGAATGAATTTGAGATGAAAAACTTTTAAAATCGTCGTGAGTATGAAAAAACGATCAACACGGGAAAGTTGCGTGTTTACATCAGCTTTCCACCGGTATATTACTTGCTCAATTCCGGTGAGTGTTCCGGTGAGTGGATGGAGAGCTATGGGCAAAAAAAGCACGTGAAAAACAGAGTGAAGTTCAAGTAGACATGCCAAGAAGTTCAGGTTCTTCACGCGGTGCATTTTCAAAGAATCTGTTTCGCGATAAAGGTAGAACGAATGATCTCGCCATTTTCGAAATTACTTGAAACCAGTAAGGAATCAGAGAAAACCATCAACATGAAAAAGTTTTGCACTTTCCTTAGCTTTTCAACGATATATTATTTGCCCAATTCCGATAAAGTTTATAGAAGTTACGTGAAAAATACGTTTTAGCCATTTTCAAAATTGACTTAAAATAGTAAGGAATTGGGATAAAGAATATATACCAAATAGTTTCGCATTTACGCAAGCTTTCCGACGTCGTATCATTTGCTACATTTGGACGTATAGTTAAAAAATTAGCTCGAAAATACGAACTTGGTGCAACTTGGAACGTTTTCTAAATTACATTCAAACCGTTCAAAATTAGAAAAAAACTTTAAACATGAAAAAGTAGCGTATTTTCATAAGCTTTCCAACGCCATATCATTTGCCTCAATTGGATTAGCCATTTAGAAATAATATAAAAAATATGAACTCGGCTCTTCGATTTGCGAAATTTTACGATTTTCCAAATTAGTCTTTAACCGTAGGGAATTAGAGAAAACTTTCAACATGTGGAAGGAGCGGTTTTGCAGCAGTTTTCAACACCATATTATTTGCCTCATTCTGGTAAACGGTTTTGAAATGCGATCAAAAATACTATTCACTTTTTTGTATGAAGAAAAACCGATTTTCAAAATAGCTCTTAAACTGCTTACATTTTGCCAAAATTTTAACTTGGGTCATGATACTCATGTCCATAGATTTCCATCGGTATATTGCAAGCCACATTTGGGAAATCTTGGCGGAAGTTCAACTTAGCACTAGGGGAAGTTCAGGTCGAACAACTCAGGCAGTAAAATTGCAACAGAGACATGTTTCATCATGACCCGAGAGCAAATCCGCCAATGAGCGAGATTCCTTATTTAAAACGGGCATTTAGTTGCTAAAAAATGTTTCTAGATTACACTTACATCACATAGAACATGACTGGCCAAAAAAAATTGCGTTAGGAGACACGGCTAAGAAGATAGCCCGAAGGTCGGGTTCCTATAGAGGGAAGTTCACGCATGTAACTCAGGAAGTTTATGTTGTGATCAGAATAATATTCTGATCCCATGATCAGAATAGTGTGTGTGTGTGTGTGTGTGTGTGTGTCATAAAGGGACCAAATCAACATTGCAAAGATAAACCTTGAAATCAAATAAATGTTGAAGACAACCCAAATGCGAAGATAATGCAACCATGACGCCAAACGAAAATCTTCGAGAAAGTTTGGTGGTGGCATTACCCACCGTATAGGAAGTATTAGACCCAGACACGGCGCATAATTATCGTGGCGCCCCAAAGTCAAATTCTGCGTTAATGTATTCACAATTAGAGGGTAAGTTTTGATTGATTGAAGATATATGTTACTTCGTGTGTTGCACATCTAAGTCATCAATATGCATAAGCGTTAGGATGTGTGTCCAATCATAGGACATATGAGGATTCTAAGATATTTAGCTCACACTGCAACATGCAAAACCTTTTCTCATCCAAGGGCTTTGTGAAGATATCTGCCAATTGCTCTTTAGTGTTGACGTGAATGATATCAATATCTTCCTTCATGACATGATCTCTGAGAAAGTGATGACGAATCTGAATGTGCTTTGTCTTTGAGTGCTGAACTGGGTTGTTGGCAATCTTGATGGCACTTTCATTGTCGCAGTAGAGTGGCACATGCTTCAGGTGGATGCCATAGTCTTTGAGAGTTTGCTTCATCCATAGGATCTAAGCACAGCAAGATCCAGCAGCAATGTATTTGGATTCAGCAGTGGAGAGTGATACACAGTTCTGCTTCTTTGAAGACCAACGGACAAGAGATCGTCCAAGAAAGTGACATGTGCCTGATGTGGACTTTCGATCAACCTTGTCACTGGCGTAATCAGCATATGAGAATCCAACTAGATCAAACTCTGAGCCCTTTGGATACCATAATCCTAGTGTTGGGTGTAAGCCAAATATCGAAGAATTTGCTTCATGGCTAAGTGATGTGATTCCTTTGGTGCCGCTTGGAATTGGGCACACATGCAAACGCTAAGCATTATATCAGGCCTAGATGCACACAAGTAGAGTAAAGAACCAATCATGGAGCGGTATACCTTTTGGTCGAACTCTTTACAATTGTCGTCAGGGCCCAGATGGCCTTTGGTTGGCATTGGTGTCGTGTACCCTTTGCAGTCTTGCATTCCAAACTTCTTCATGCAATCTTTGAGGTATTTTTCTTATGATATGAAGATGCCATTACTCTACTGATGGATTTGAAGACCAAGGAAGAATTTCAGCTCACCCATCATGGACATCTGATATTACTCTTGCATCATATGCCCAAACTCATCACTGTATCTCTTGTTAGTGCAGCTGAAGATAATGTCATCCACATAGATTTGGCATACAAACAGTTCACCATCATATGTTTTCATGAAGAGAGTGGGATCTAGTGAACCAGGTTTGAAGCCTTTGCTCTTCGGGAAGTATTTGAGTGTGTCATACCAAGCTCGAGGTGCTTGTTTGAGGCCATACAATGCCTTGTTGAGCATGTATACCATGTCAGGACGCTTTGGATCTTCAAAACCAGGTGGTTGTGCAACATACACTTCTTCTTCAATTTTGACGTTGAGAAAGGCACTTTTGACATCCATTTGGTACAAAAGAATGTTGTTGTGGTTGGCATAGGCTAGCAGTATGCGAATGGCTTCAAGCCTAGCCACATGAGTAAATGTTTCATCAAAGTCAATCCCCTCAACTTGTGTGTAACCTTGAGCAACGAGATGAGACTTGTTTCTAACAACTTGAGCATGCTCATGTTGTTTATTGCGATAGATCCACTTGGTACCGATGATGTTGTGCTTGCGAGGATCTGGATGCTTTACAAGCTCCCATACATTGTTCAGCTCGAACTGTTGATTCTTGCATAGCTTGAATCCATTCAGGTTCCATGAAGGCTTCGTCAACTTTCTTGGGTTCTGATATTGAGACAAAAGCAAAGTGCCCACAGAAATTTGCTAGCTGTGTTGCTCTTGAACGAGTGAGTGGTCCAGGTGCATTGATGTTATCAATTATCTTCTCAATCTGTACTTCATTTGCAACATGAGGATGAACTGGACGAACATTTTGCCCCTGCTGATCATTGTCTTCATTTTCAGCATTGGCTTCAGGCTGAGCAGTGTCTTCATGTTGATTGGGTGCAGAAATGATGATTTCCTCTTCAGCCTGTGCCTCCGAAGGTATGATTTCTCTAGTACCCATAAGCTTGATAGATTCATTTGGCAGGTGCTCTTTTTGCGAGCCGTTAGTCTCATCGAATCGCACATCCATAGTACCACTTTATAGTGAAAGAGGTTGAAGACTCTGTAGGAGTGTGAATCCGTTTCGTAGCCAGGCATAAAACCTTCATGTACTTTTGGTGCAAATTTTGAAGTGTGATGTGGATCCTTGATCCAGCACCTGGCACCAAATACTCTGAAATAGCTGACGTTTGGCTTCTTACCAGTCAGGAGCTCATATGATGTCTTCTTTAGGAACTTGTGAAGATTAACACGGTTGATGACGTCGCATACAGTATCAATAGCTCCAGGCTAGAATTTCCTTGGATTCTTGTACTCATCAAGCATCATCCGTGCCATCTCAATGAGGGTTCTGTTCTTGCGCTCCATGATGCCATTATGCTGAGGTGTGTATGGAGCTAAGAACTCATGTGTGATGCCCAATGTATCAAGATAAGTGTCAAGGCCGGTATTCTTGAATTCAGTGCGGTTGTCACTTCTGATGTGCTTGATCCTAATGCCATAATTAGTCATGGCACGATTGGCGAATCGTCTGAAGACATCCTGCACTTCAGTCTTGTAGAGAATTATATGCACCCATGTATATCTTGAGTAATCATCAACAATGATGAAGCCATAGAGGCAAGCTGTGGTAGTAAGGGTAGAGTAGTGAGTAGGGCTGAATAAGTCCATGTGAAGCAGCTCGATGGGATGGGTCGTCGTCATGATTGTCTTTGAGGGATTCTTGGCCCGAGTCATCTTTCCAGCTTCATAGGCGCTGCACAGATGATCCTTCTTGAACTTGATGCCTTCGATGCCTATGACATGCTTCTTCTTAGCGAGAGTGTGCAAGTTCCTCATGCCCGCATGCCCTAGCCTCCGATGCCAGAGCCAGCACTCTGATGCTTTTGCTGGAAGACATACGACCAGCTGTGGTCCTGCGGAGAAGTCTACCATATACAGATCGTCCTTTTGATATCCTTCAAAGACTAGAGATTTATCAGATTCCATAACCACAAGGCTACGATATTTTACAAATATCACAATCATGCTGAGGTCACAAAGCATTGAGACAGACATTAAGTTGAAACCAAGGCATTCAACAAGCATCACTTTATCCATGTGCTGATCCTTTGAGATTGCAACTCTGCCTAGGCCCAATACCTTGCTTTTACCAGTGTCAGCAAACATGATGTGGCTTTTGTCAGATGGACGTAGGGTAGAATCCATAAGAATACTTCGATCACCAGTCATGTGATTAGTGCATCCACTATCCATGATCCACTCAGAAGCCTTTGGTGTCATACCCTACAGTGGAGTTTGGGGGATAGACTTCACCAAGGGAAATGTGAAGCATAAACATTTGACAAACAAGCATATTATCAAAGTTCGGATCCTTGTTAGGGTAGATAGGATGTTTGTCTAGAAATCCTGGGACAAAATACATAGTAACACCATTCTGGCATTTTATCTTGCGTCCCACAAGATGTTTTAGGTCCCCAGCATAAGCATCAGAAGCCTTTAATTTCCAGCTGGATACCTTTCCCTGCAAAAGAGAGTTAATTTTTCTTAACCACCCACATCTTCAAGGGTGGCTTAGAAGCAATGAGTCTAAGTGCAGCATCTGAGAACTTTGGCTTTGGAGCCAATAATACTCATAAGAATAAGCAGAAAAGTTGTTGGTCTTATGAACATAGTGATTTGATGAAACACGCTCATATTCATAAGTCTGAGTATGGTTTCCCTGCAAAACATTGGCATTAGGGTAACTCTGATGAGTCCTCTGTCTATATGAAGCCTTTGGACCATGTGAAGCCTTAGATCCGGGGTCTGTCTTATTCCCATGTGGTGTCATGATGACATTCACAGGAAGCTTCTCAAGACAACTTTTGGGCACCCAGATCTTCTTCAAAGGTGATCCATTCATGCAGTTAGTACCAATATACCTGGAAAACACTTCACCATTATGATTCTTAAATAGTTTATAGTCTGCATCAAAGGATTCATCAATGATAATCTGGTTAGCACAAGTGAAGCCAAATAAGGTAGATGGATCCACTGAAGGACCCTTTGCAGCCACCCATGTGGTTTTTGGGTACTGCTCGGGCTTCTAGTATGAACCATCAACGTTCATTTTCCTCTCGAAACTAACACCCTCTTTCCTAGGGTTTTGGTTCAGAATCTATTTCGTGAGGACATCGCACAGAGTCTGACGCCCTTTGAGGCTTTTTTATATCCCTGTTTCAAGCAATGTCTTCAACTTAGCATTCTCATCAGCAATAGTAGTGGTATCCTCGGAAGAGGAGTTAGTTACCACATCAGCAGTTGAAGATATAGAAACAGTAGCAGCAGTAGAACATTCAGCAATAGAGACAACATTATCACGCTCAAGACATTTTAAACATGGTGGCTCAAAGTCTTCCTGAGCGGTACTGATCTGTTGAGCTTGAAGTGACTCATTCTCCTTTTGAAGATCTTCATGAGACGCTCTCAGGTTCTCAAGTTCTTGCTTCCTTTGAAGATAATCATAGGAAAGCTTCTCATGAGTAGCTGAGAGTGTTTCATGACGACTTTCAAGTTCTTCATACTTAACGTGAAGATTTTTAATGTCTTCAGTTAAGGACTAAGTTCGAATCATTTCTGCGTCCAACAGGTCATCGCTTTTGTCTAGCAACTTTTGAATGTGTTCCATAGCATTTTGTTGTTTCGTTGCAATTTTAGCAAGTCTTTTGTAGCTAGGCTTAGATTCACATTTAGAGTCATCTTCGTTGGATGTTTGAAACTAAGCATCGCGTGAGTTTACCTTGGCACCACGTGCCATGAAGCAGTAGGTAGGAGTAGAGTCATCCTCATCATCAGCATCAGCGTCAGCAACGATGCCATTATCTTCAATGTTGAAGATGGACTTGGTGATATAAGCTGAAGCTAGAGCTAGGCTTGCCACGCTTGAATCAGACTCATCCTCCGACTCCACCTCCACCTCCTCAAAAGTAGAATCTTCCTCTGAATCCATCTCCTTGCCAACAAACACACGAGCCTTGATTGATGAGCTCTTCTTGTATGATGAAGGCTTTGATGAAGACTTTGAAGAAGACTTTGAGGATTTCTTCTTCTTCTTATCATCAGAATCATATTCCTTGTTGTTATTCTTCTTCTTGGTCTCATTGTCCCATTGAGGACACTCAAAGATGTAGTGACCATGTTTCTTACATTTGTGGCACGTTCTCTTCTTGTAGCCACGAGCGAAAGCTTCATCGTTCTTGAGCTGGATCTCGAAGACTTTCTGAAACCTTTCTTCTTGGAGAACTTCTGGAACTTCTTCATGGTCATATCTAGCTCCTTTCCAATGTCTTCAGGATACTTAGAACTACAGTCAAATTCTCCTTTAGATGAGGACACGACCTTTGCCTTCAAAGCCCGGGTTCGGCCATAGTTGGGGCCATATGTATCTCTCTTCTCAAATAACTGGAACTCATGTGTGTTGAGCCTCTCAAGTATGTCAAACGGATCGAGAGTCTTGAAGTCAGGACATTCTTGAATCATTAGGGCCAGGGTGTCGAATGAGCTGTCAAGTGATCTCGGAAGCTTCTTGAGGATTTTGTGCTTGGTGATCTCAGTGGCGCCAAGTGCTCGAAGCTCAATTGTGCGATCAGTGAGGCGATCAAATGTGAGATGGACATTCTCATTGTCGTTTCTCTTGAAGTAGTTGAAGAGGTTGCGAAGAACATCAATCCTTGAATCTCTCTGTGTTGAGACGCCTTCGTTGACCTTAGAGAGCCAGTCCCAGACCAGCTTCGCAGTTTCCAGTGCACTCACACGGCCGTACTGTCCTTTGGTCATATGACCACAGATGATGTTCTTGGCAGTTGAATCCATTTGAATGAACCTATTGACATCAAAAGCGGTGACACCTTCACCAACCTTGGGAATGCCATTCTTGACGACATACCAGAGGTCGACATCAATGGCTTCAAGATGCATGCGCATCTTATTCTTCCAGTAGGGGTAATCAGTGCCATCGAAGACTGGGCACGCAACGGAGACCTTGATTATCCCTGCAGTCGACATATCTAAAACTCTAGGTGGTTAAACCAAATCACACAGAACAAGGGAGCACCTTGCTCTGATACCAATTGAAAGTGCTAGTTATCGACTAGGGGGGGGTGAATAGGCTTTTATGAAAGTCTTCAAAACACGAGGTCTTTGAAGATAACCAGCAGAAATGAACCTATTGATATGCGGCGGAAGGTAGACTACCCTAGCCAAAACATAGTCAAGTAATCAATGAAGTGAAAGCACAAAGACTATTGGCAGCTAGGTAGTATGGATCAGGATGGAAGACAATATGAAGCCAAACAGTAAATGGTCTTTACTCAGTGAAGTCAATCAGATCAGACAAGCAGGCAATGACTTCACGAAGACAAACTGAAAAGTAAAGGGAAGTGTGAGATAGAACCAGTTGCTTGGTGAAGACAGGGATTTGGTAGACCAGTTCCAGTTGTTGTGACAAATGTACGTATGGTTAGGGAGGCTGAGATTTAACTCAGAAGATCGCGTCTTCACCTTATTCCCCTTGAGCTAAGGACACCCGGACCTTTCCCAATTACTCTGGTAAGTCTTCAAGGTAGACTTCAAAACCTTCACAGAATTCCTTCACTGGCAATCCACAATGGCTCTTGGATGCTCAGAACGCGATGCCTAACTGGTTGGAGGATTCACAATCATCAAGTGTAACAAGTCTTCAGGTCACGCAGACAGAAAGACTTCAGTGATGCCTAACACTCTTTGGCTCTGGGTGTTTTGGGCTTTGTCCTCACAAGGATCTCTCTCTCAAATGCTTCGGAGGTGGGTTGCTCTCAAACGACAAAAGCGTGCACTAACTCTGAGCAACCCCCAATTTATGGTGTAGGGGGTGGGATATTTATAGCCCAGAGGCAACCTGACATGATATGTCCGAAATGACCCTGGGTCACTAAGGAACTGACACATGTCCAACGGTCGGATTTCAAACACACGCGGCAGCTTGACTTGGGCTACAAGTAAAGCTGACTCATCCAGCTCTGGATAAGATTTGCTCTCATTGTCTTCGCTCGAAGACATAGGATTTTGGTTGAGCATCACTTCAGTCATTCTGACTTTGTTCACTTGGACCCCACTTAACAGTACGGTGGTTCCTATGACTCAACAAAGAAGAAAAGGAAACTACGAAACAACTATGTCTTTGCACTCCATAGCATTCACATGAATGTCTTCTCATGTCATAATCTTCACTGTGAATGTCTTCACAGACCACCATTGTCTTCAATGTCTTCACACATTTTTAGGGGCCATCTCTGGTAGGTAAACCGAATCAATAAGGGACTACTACCTGTGTTATCCTGCAGTTCTCACAAACACATTAGTCCCTCAACCATGTTTGTCATCAATACTCCAAAACCAACTAGGGGTGGCACTAGATGCACTTACAATAGTCAATTGAAACCTCTTCATCACTAAATAATGTTATGACCTCTCAAAATTCACTTTCACAAATTGGAATAAGATTGAACACCCTCCAAAATAGTGGGATCATTAGTACCTAGAGTTGACACTCTTCCAAACCCACTTTCATTAATATAATCATTGTAAATAGGAGGCATGCTATCATCATAATATTTTTTCTCATCAAAACTTGGGGGACTAAAAATATCATGTTCATCAAATATAGCATCCCCAAGCTTATTTCTTTGCATATTATTGGCATCATGGATATTCATAGCAAGCATACTAACAACATTGCAATCATGCTCATCATTCAAAGATTTTGTGCCAAACATTTTATTGAATTCTTCTTCTAACAATTGAGCACAATTTTCCTTTCAATCATTTTTAAGAAAGACATGATAAATACGAATAATATGAGGCAACGTCAATTCCATATTTTTGTAGTTTTCTTTTATAAACCAAACTTGTGATAAAACAAGAAACTAAAAGATTCAATTGCAAGATCTGAAGATATAGCTTCAAGCACTGACCTCCCAGGTAACGACGCCAGAAAAGTGCTTGATGTCTACTACACAACTTGTTCTTGTAGACTCATGTTGGGCCTCCAAGCGCAGATTTTTGTAGGACAGTAGAAAATTTCCCTCGAGTGGATGACCTAAGGTTTACAAATCTGTGGGAGGCATAGGATGAAGATAGTCTCTCTCAAACAACCCTGCAACCAAATAACAAAGAGTCTCTTGTGTCCCCAACACACCAAGTACAATGGTAAATTGTATAGGTGCACTAGTTTGGCAAAGAGATGGTGATACAAGTGTAATACGGATAGTAGATATAGGTTTTCGTAATAGGAACGATAAAAACAGCAAGGTAGCAATTGATAAAACGAAGCACAAACAGTATTGCAATGCTTGAAAACAAGGCCTAAGGTTCATACTTTCACTAGTGCAATCTCTCAACAGTGCTAACATAGTTGAATCATATAACAATCCCACAACATGCGACGAAGAATCACTCCATAATTCTTATGTAGTGGAGAACATACGGTGAAATTGTTTGTAGGGTATGAAACCACCTCAAAGTTATCCTTTCCTATCAATCTATCAATGTCGGTCCAAAAAACACTGGATCTGTTGCCCAGACTGTGCACAGGCACGGGAGCAAGATTGAAGCACCAGCCCAAGTCAGAGTACAAGGGACCAAGCGATTTGAAGGACCAACATGCATATCAGAGGGACCAAGACGAAGCCAGGGAAGCAAGGCATCATCAAGAGAATGACCTCCCTTGCCGGGCAGGCGATCCCGGCAAGGGCGAGGCCCCACTTAAAAGCTAATAGCCAAGGCGTCCCGGCAGGGCCTGCCGGGGCTCACGGAGGCAAGACCACCTCACCAACCACTCCACCACGACTCACGTCATCGATCAGTGCGGTGTCAAGCCACGGAGTGACTAAGTGGCAGCTATTTGCCACATGGCAGCCACTCCCTATAGAAAAAACCCATAGATGACACCCGTCCTGCGACGTGTCAAGCAAGCAGGCGTGAAGCTGGCGAGACGGCCCGGCAAGCCTTGTCGGGCAGCCAACGATGTGACATTAAGCTGTGCATTTAATGCGCCCTATCAGCCGGCAGAGTTAGGTATGATAGCACTATTTGCTATCTTATCAGTGCATAATGATTACTTTGCCATTATGGTAACCTCTTGATCTATAAAATGAGGCCCATGGTACCCGTAGAAAGGGTTAGAAGGTTGGATAACTCACTCCCCCATACGCGCGTAGTCGTTGCTGCCCTGAGGCAACCCTTGCCAACAAGTGTACTATGCTCCAGCACCACCTTTCCACCATCAATCCACCGAAGCAGGAGTAGGGTTTTATGCCTCGCGGTGGCCCGAACTTGGGTAAAACTGCCCGCGTGAGCTCTGCCATGTTGCCCCATGCTTGTCTGCTCTTTTTGCAACACGACGTCCCCCTGCCGAACTAGCAAGGGGCCTCCTGGTCCCATAGGTGGCTGTGGTTTCCTGCAACATCTTTGGCACGCCGAGTAGGGGGCTCGCTTGTGGGAACCTAAAGGCGTGTGCAGCGCGTCATCTTCATCACCATCTTCACCTTTGGCGACACGATCGACCATGGCGCCCAAGAAGAAACCCGGTCCTTCGGCTCACCCATCCACGTTGAAGGCTCCGCCGCCCGCGGCCTCCAACGCCATGGGGGGTGTAGAGACATGCGAGGACGTGGACGCCGCTGAGGATGTTGTCAGAGCAGGCGGCATCGCCACCACCTCCCCGCGGCCGACGCAGGAGCAGGAGGCGCCGGAGGAGTGCAGCATCAGTAACACCCCGACGGCCATGCTCCCCAAGGTATGGGCGAAGGGATTACTCCGTCTGTCCCCCTTTCCCCCGCCGACGGGCACAGCCGCAACAACGACGCTCGGACCGGGGCGAATCGCCGCTCTCCGGCCGCTCCCACCATTGGTGCGGTCGCAGAGCGTGCACCTCCCCCGGAACGGGTCGACCAAGCCGCTGCACCTGATGGAGCCGCTGGCCTGTGAGCGCCATCGCCGCACTACCTCCAGGTGGTCGCCCCACAGCACCAGCGGGGGCGCGGTGCAGCCACCATTGGCACCATCAGGAGCCAAGCGACGGTATGATTGACTTCATCATCACCCTTGCCAAGTACAGCTTCAGAGGCCATGGCGCGAGCTCAACTACTGCTGAGATTACCCGCAGCGGCCGATCATATGAACGAATGGCGTGCCACCATCCAAAATTCTGCTCCGTTTCGCCGAAGCTGGGGGCTCGCAGTAAGCCGGCTCGCCGCGGCCTCCCCAAGCGACAGCAACAACTCCTGCTACTGACCGTAGGGAAGGGGCCATCCCCACGGTGCAGTCCCCGCTATGGCAGCTAGCGCGAGCGCGACAGAATGAGGACCCTAATGATGTCTCGATGGCCTCCTCTGACCCTCGAGCACGTCCAAGTCAACGACGAGCCCCGGAGGATAGGCGGAGAGGAGACACGCGTGTCGTCATCAAGGAATGCCATGACGACCTTCGCCAGACCGATGGGTATGGAGGCCTCGACATCGACGAGCCCGCGCTCGGTATTGGCGGGTGCCTACCTTTTGAGGTTGGCTGCCCTGCCTTTACTCGTGAGCTGCGGCAAGTCTGTTGGCTGTCCGTTCGTATGTTCAAGCCGGAGATACCTGAGAATTATGATGGGAGGCTGAACCCGGCAGAGTTCCTGAGCATCTACACCGTCGCTGTTCAAGCTACCGGGGGAAGATATGAGAAGTTGTTCGCCAATTACTTCCCTTTGGCCCTCAAGTCCAATGTGAGGTCTTAGCTGATGCACCTACTGGAGAACTCCATTTCGTGATGGGCTGACCTGTGCCATGAGTTCATCAAGAACCCGGTAGGCCCAGCGACTTGCAGCTTCTCCAACAGAAGGAAGGAGAAACCCTCCGTAAGTATTTATAGAGATTCAGCAAAGTTCATAGAAATATCCCAAATATCCATCTAGCAGCCGTAATAGCTACCTTCCAGTCCAATGTGCGTAACCGTCATATTCGTTCCAAGATGAACGTGTGGTTGCCCAAGACTGTGATGGAGCTTTACACATTGGTGGATAAGTGTGCTAGGATGGAGGAGGGAAGAAAGTTGCCCGGAGAGGAACATTGCATTAATCCTGATTCAGAGGATGATGATGAATCAACCAGTCAGAAGAAGAGCAAGAAGCACAGAAAGAAGTGGAGAGATAAGGCAGTGATGACTGTTGAAGGATCGGGTATGCCTAGTATCGGCAAGAAGGCCAAAGCTGAGGCCCCCGGCTAGGAAGCTGCCGTGTGCACTGACTGCCGGGAAGCCGCTGCTGCCGAGAAAGCCGGGAAAGGTGATGGGCCGTACTGCAAAATTCATCTGACCAAGGGCCACGGCCTTCAAGAGTGCTATCAGGTTGAGAAACTTGTTAAGAGACAGAGAGCAGAGTATGAGAAGCGTGACACGGAAAAGGGTCAGACTATTGCTGGCGGTAAGGGCCGAGGTGGTGAAGTAAATCGCCCCGGCAGACCTTTCAGAACCAAGGAAAGCCCGCCTGGGGTAGAGAGAAAGAAGTTTGTGATGATGAGAGTGATGGAGCAGATGAAGAAGAAACCAGTGAGCAGGAATTTCAGAAGGCCACTGACGCCCTATGCATTGATGGGGGTGCATCTCCGCACACCTCTCACCGCCAACTCAAGCGGTGGGCACGAGAAGTCAATGCCTTGGAGCCAGTGCCAGAGGCCCGGAAGCTGCTCAAATGGTCTCGTACGCCCATCATCTTTGATGAAGAGGATCACCGTAGCCGTACCACTGTGGTAGGGTGTCTGCCATTGTCGGTCTCCCCAATGATCCGCAACCTCAAGGTCACAAAGATGCTGGTGGACGGCGAGGCCAGGTTGAATCTGATTTCCCCAGCAGTTATCAGCAAGCTTCAGAAGCAGAGGAAGAGCTAGAGGTTACTGGCATGTTTCAAGGAGTTAATCCCTGCAGGAGCCGTCCTAAGGGAAAGATCACGTTGCCGGTAACGTTTGGGGGAGAACTGAACTATAGAATTGAGAGGATTGTGTTTGATGTGGTCGATCTCCCCCTGCCATACAATGGGATACTTAGACGCCCGGCCTTGGCTAAATTCATGGTGGCATCCCACTATGCCTACAACACACTAAAGATTCTTGGGCCACTGGGAGTCGTCACCATCCCATCAGATGAGAAGAATGCAATCATTTGTGTGGACAAGATGTACCGGGACGTGGTCGATGCAACGGCAGCATCAGTTCCCACCAAGGAAAGCAAAGGAAAAAAAGAGAGACTGTAGGGACACCGGTAAAGAGTCCAGGAAGCGTGCCCCCACCGAGTGCACGGCACCCTTTGACGACGTGCCGGAGTGTTCCAACACCAATACATCCAAGGTTTCTACACCCCAAGTGAAGAAGGTCCCAACAGGGCTGGCTGGCATTGATGGTACTTTCACTACCAGCGCCACCCTCGATGACAAATAGGAAAGCACGCTCGTTGCCTTCCTGCGTGCGAATGTCGATGTGTTTGCCTAGCCACCATCTAATATCCCTGGTGTTCCCAGGGAGGTAATCGAGCACCACCTAGCTGCCTGCCCACACGCGTGACCTACCAAGAAGAAAGTTTGGAAGCAGGCCTTGGAGACGCAGCAGTTCATTACGGAAGAGATCAAGAAGCTTGAGGCAGCTGGTTTGGTCAGAGGAGTGTTGCATCCCACATGGTTGGCAAATCCAGTGGTAGTCCGGAAGGCTAACGGGAAATGGAGGCTTTGCATATATTTCATAGATCTCAACAGAGCTTGCCCGAAGGATCTGTTTCCCTTGCCGCGCATTGATCAGATTGTGGATTCCACTTCAGGTTGTGATTTTCTCTCCTTTCTGGATGCATACTCTGGGTATCACCAAATCTTCATGTCCAAGGAGGATGAAGAGAAGACGTTGTTCATTACTCCATGTGGTATGTACTGTTTTGTCCGCATGCCATTTGGATTAAAGAGTGTTTGGTCTACTTTTGCAAGGGCAGTCCAGATTGGTTTTTAGCCACAGCTGCATAGAAACATAGAAGCTTATATGGATGACAATGTGGTCAAGACCAAGGATAGAGCCACACTTATTCAGGATTTGGAGGAGACGTTTGCTAATCTCCACAAGATCAATTTAAAGCTCAACCTGGAGAAGTGTGTAATTGGTGTTCCCTACGGCAAGCTGCTTGGGTTCTTCGTATCCCATCATGGGATTGAAGCCAACCCTGACAAGATCAAAGCTATCGAGCAGATCCAAGCGCCAAGGACAGTTAAGGATGTGAGGCGTTTGATGTGATGTGTTGCCGTGCTAAGCAGATTCATCTCCAAGTCTGCCGAGCGCGCCCTGCCGTTCTATAAAATTTTGAAAAAGGTTGGGCCTGTGTAGTGGACCCTAGAAGCAGATGCAGCTTTGCAAGAGTTGAAGGCTTACTTGTCCTCTGTGCCTACCTTGGTTTCCCCAAAACCCCAGGAGCCATTGCTGTTGTACTTAGCGGCAACCAACCAAGTGGTCAATGCAACTTTGGTAGCACAGAGAGAAGTGGATGAGGCAGAGAGTGAGCAGAGACCGGCAGAGTCAGAGAAGGATCAGGATAGCAATGTGCACGGCAACGAGAGCAACCCCAAGGACGTGGCAAGGAGGAAAGTGGTGCAGTGGCCAGTGTACTTCATCAGCTCCCTATTACAGGGGGCTAGAATGAGGTACTCTGGTGTGCAAAAAATGATCTTTGGTCTCATCATGGCCTCAAGGAAACTGCTCCACTACTTCCAAGCCCATGAGATCACGGTTGTCACTCGTTTCCCTTTGCAAAGGATACTCCGAAACCCTGACGCTACCGGCAGAATAGTGGAGTGGGATTTGGAGTTATCCAGTTTTGGTCTGAAGTTTGAGAGCACATCAACTATTCAGAGCAGGGCATTGGCAGAGTTTATTGCAGAATGGACGCCAACCCCTGATGAGGAAGTGACAGAGACAATTATTCCCGGCAAGGAATCGCCCCAAGAATGGATTATCTATTTCGATGGTGCCTTTTCCCTACAAGGTGAAGGAGCTGGTGTGCTTCTTGTTGCCCCCTCCGGGGAGCACTTGAAGTACGTCGTTGAAATGCATGTTGCCTGGGAAGAAGCAACCAACAATACACCTGAGTATGAAGGGCTCCTTGTCGGGCTCAGGATTGCAGCTGAATTGGGAATTGAGAAGCTAATCATTCAAGGAGATACACAACTTGTGGTGAGACAAGTCAACAAGGATTACCAAAGTCCATTGATGGAGGCATACATCGAGGAAGTGAGGAAAAGACGAGAAAAGGCGCACCCAAGCAGGAGCCCACCCTGGTCCTGTCAAGACCCGCTTGGCACGGCCTGACAAGACCGGGAGTGGCGAGGCTGCGAAGGAGGAGTACAGAGGATGGGGCGGCACCCCCGGTCGCCACCTCCAGAGCCAGCAAGAAGCCATGGCTTGAGCGCCGGTTTAGTCATCCACCAAAGCTCAGCCGGAAGACTGCTGGAGGGGAGGCGAAGGCGCCAAGAGAACATCCCTCCCCGGCTATCACCCTAGGAGGTCGGTGATGATGATGCCGGGGGGAGGGGAATAGTGGGAAGATGAGGCGGCAGGTCGCCGGTCGGAGGCGAGGGCATCCACGCCACCGTACTCCAACATGACACCATGCCACCCGCCTTCCCCGCATTCCCTTGCTTTCTCCTCACCACCGCTACTCCTAAGAAGAGCCAAGACTCCATTTCGGCACCTTCCTCGGGAAGATGGCGAGCGGCCAAGGTGGCCAGGGGGCTTGAGGCGCACCGCTCCCACCTTGGCGGGCAGGAAGGCGCGCCTCTCGTCGACATCAGCCCCAAGACTTCCGGGAGGGGCTGTGCTGGGATTACCAATGATGTCCAGCCCTGCCTCCAGGCCGAGCCTCAAAGGAATCAAGAGGTTCACCGCAATAGGGACCAGGGTCACTCCCCGAGCGTCAGCACCAGCATTTAGCAACACTTGCCCCAACCAAGGGCCCGGGGGCTGGCCCCAGGCTCTCTCCTCCAACATATCTAACAAGAAGCACAAGATAGAAGAGGAAGAATGCAAGGATGAGTGACTCCACCCTCCTCCGCCCCTCCCTTTTTTAGGCAAGCCGGGGAGGGGAGCTGCTCCCTCAACGGGCGGTCCCCGTCTGCCTTCGCCAATTCAAGATGACCGGGCCCTCACCTTGATGCTCTCCCGCGCCACGTGCCTCTATTACCTACCCTGCGCGATGCATGTAGCATACGTGGCTAAGGATAAGGGTGTGGTGGGAAGAGTGAATTGGTAGGTTCTACCCTGTGCATTAAAGTCATTCACGGGCCAATACTGGAGTGGCCCCACCACTATTGGCTTTACACGACGCACGGAGAAATCGGAAACTGGCCCAAAATCAATGCTAATGAAGAAGCAAAGAAGACATCAAGAGACCAGCCTCCTCAACAACCCCGCCTATGCACTTATTGGGCCCTGCCCCGACAACACTCAGCAGCGCGTTCGGGGTAGGCCCGGGGGCTTCTGTCGGTGCAACAAACCCTGGGTCTGTTGCCTAGACTATGCACCGGCACGGGAGCAAGATCGAAGCACTAGCCCAAGTCAGAGTACAAGGGACCAAGGGGTTCGAAGGACCAACATGCATGACAGAGGGACCAAGACCAAGCCAGGAAAGCAAGGTATCATCAAGAGAAGGGCCTCCCTTGCCGGGCAGGCGAGCCCGGCAAGGGGCGAGGCCACACTTAAAAGCTGATAGCCATGGCGTCCCGGCAGGGCCTACTGGGGCTCACGGAGGCAAGACCACCTCACCAACCACTCCACCACGACTCACGTCGTCGATTAGTTTGGTGTCAAGCCGCAGAGTGACTAAGTGGCAGCCATTCGCCACATGGCAGCCACTCCCTACATGAAAAACCCACAGATCACACCCGTCCTGCGACATGTCGAGCAAGCTGGCGAGAGGCCCAGCAAGCCTTGTTGGGCAACCAACGATGTGACGTTAAGCAGTGCATTTAATGTGCCCTATCAGCCCGTGCCTAGTGCCAGTTCTTATTATTTGCATGTTTTTGGTATCGCAGAATATCCATATCAAACGAAGTACAAATGCAATAAAATTTCATGGATAATTATTTTGGAATATATGTGATTTTTGGGAGTTGGAATCACCGCAAACGGAGGCCCACACAGCCCACAAGACACCAGGGCACGCCAGAGGCCCCTGGCATGTGGTGGTGGGTTGTGCCCTCCTCGAATGTCGGTTGGAGCTCTACTTCGGGCGCAAGGAAGCTTATATCTGGAAAAAATTGTGTTAAAATCTCAGCACAATCGTAGTTAAGGATCTCTTGGAATATATGAAACGGTTTTTGGCCAGATCTGGGAACGCAAAACAGAAGAGAACAGAGAGGGAGATCCAATCTCGGAGGGGCTCCCGCCCCTCCGCCGCCATAGGAGACCATGGACCAGAGGGGGAATTCTCCTCCCCATCTAGGGGGAACGCCAAGGAAGAAGAAGAAGTAGGGGGGCTCTCTCCCCCTCGCTTCCGGTGGCGCCGGAGTGCCACCGGGGCAACGATCGGGACGACGATCTACATCAACAATCTTGCTACCATCAACACCAACTCTCTCCCCCTCTATGCAGTGGTGTAAAACCTCTTCTCCCCACTGTAATCTCTACTTAAACATGTTTCTCAACTCCATATATTATTTCCCAATGATCTATGGTTATCCTATGATGTTTGAGTAGATCTGTTTTGTCTTGTGGGTTAATCGTGATCTTGGTTGGTATGATTGTACATTTTATTTATGGTGCTCTCCTATGGTGCCCTCCATTCTCACGCAAACGTGAGGGCCCCCGCTGTAGGGTGTTGCAATATGTTCATGGTTCGCTTATGGTGGGTTGCGAGAGTGACAGAAGCTTAAACCCGAGTAGGTGGGGTATGGCGTATGGGATAAAGAGGATTTGATACTTAATGCTATAGTTGGGTTTCACGACCTTAATGATCTTTAGTAGTTGTGGATGCTTGCTAGAGTTCCAATCATAAGTACATAAGATCCAAGTAGATAAAATCTGTTAGCTCATGCCTCTCCCTCATATAAAATTACAAGAATGATTACCGATACTTGTTATCGATTGCCTAGGGACAAATAAATTTCTTGTTGACACAAACTCTTTTTCTAATCACCTAGATTTTATTATCTTGCAAAATACTTCTAGTTTTATTCTTGCAAAGTAGTTCTAGCATCACACCTACAAAATAGTTGCATACCTGTTTTCGGTAAAACAATCGTCAAGTGTGCGTAGAGTTGTATCGGTGGTCGATAGAACTTGAGGGAATATTTGTTCTACCTTTAGCTCCTCATTGGGTTCGACACTCTTATTTATCGAAGAAGGCTACAAACGATCCCCTATACTTGTGGGTTATCAAGACCTTTTTCTGGCGCCATTGCCGGGGAGTTATAGCGTGGGGTGAATATTCTCGTGTGTGCTTGTTTGCTTTATCACTAAGTAGTTTTTATTTTATGTTATAAGTTGTTCTCTATCTTTAGTTATGGATATGGAACACGAAACACCAAACAAATTAGTGGTACTTGCTACTCATCGAGATGGGGAACCTCCTAAAACCCTCAATGCTCGTTATGAGAAAAATATTATGCACTACTTTGATAATCCTGAGAAACCCCCATTCAACATGATAATGGGAGTAACATTGGATCAACATGAATACTTTAGGGATGATCGGTTGACACAAAAAGGGAAACTTTTATGAGATCAAATTTATATGCTGCATTGGTATGCTCGGGATTTATGCTTGAGATATGATTTTACTTGTTACTCTAGGATGAACGCTCCACACCTTCCCTTTACATGCAAATTTAATGATAATTAAACCTTAGCTTCTTATGCTAATTGTATACATTATTATTATGATGTGGAACGAATAGAAGAATTTGTTGCTTTTAAGGGTGCTTATGAAATTGAATCTTTGTTTGAAAAGTATAAATCTTTTGATGATGATGTTTATAGACATGGAAATTTTGCCATCTTTAAACATTGCTATGATAATTATAAATATAATTCCTATATTGATGCATTTATTGAGAAAATATCCGTTGTCGGAGAAGAGACTAATCTTTTGTAGGAATCTATGGAAGAAGAAATTGATGAAACTATGAGCTCATTGGATGAAAAACATGATGAGGAGAGCGAAGAACAAAAGGAAGAAGAGCGGATTAGCTACCCGCGCCCACCTTCTAATGAGAGTAACTCTTCAACTCATACATTATTTAATGCCCCTTCGTTCTTACCAAAGGATGAATGCTGTGATAATTGCTATGATCCCGTTGATTTGTTTGAAATATCCCTTTTTGATGAACTTGATGCTTGCTATGCTTGTGGCCATGATGCCAATATGAATTATGTTTATGGAGATGAACTTTCTATAGTTCCTTATGTTGAACATCAAATTTTTGCTATTGCAACCACACACGATAGTCTTATTATCTTTTTGAATTCTCCCAACTACACTATATCGGAGAAGTTTGTTCTTATTTAGGATTATATTGATGGGTTGCCTTTTACCGTTGCACATGATAATTTTGATGAATGTGATATGCATGTGCTTGCTGCTCCTACTTGCAATTATTATGAGAGAGGAACTACATCTCCGCCTCTCTATGTTTCCAACACAACAAAATTGCAAGAAACTGCTTATACTATGCATTGGCCTTTACTTGATGTGCATGAATTGTTCTTGTATGACATGCCTATGCATAGGAAGAGAGTTGACTTTGTTGTTACATGACACACATCACTTTGTGCTCACTACTAAATGCAAATCATTGTTAATTAAATTGGCTTTGATATACCTTGGGATCCGGGTGGATCCATTACTTGAGCACTTTATGCCTAGCTTAATGGCTTTAAAGAAAGCGCTGCCAGGGAGACAACCCGGAAGTTTTAGAGAGTTCATTTATTTCTGTTGAGTGCTTTTATAAAGTTTAAAAACAAAAATAGAGGGGAACCCAAAACTTTTCAAAAAGGAAAATGAAAGTGAGAGAGACAAGCATTGTTGAAGTGGGGGAGCTCCTTGAACTGTGTTCATGCTTACGGAAACTTTGTAAATCTTAATTATGATACGTCTACAATGTATCTATAATTTATGAAGTATTCATGCCATGTTTACTATTGTTTTATATGATTTTGGTATGATTTGATTAGAACTAACCCGGACTGACGCTGTTTTCAGCAGAATTGCCATGGTGTTGTTTTTGTGCAGAAATAAAAGTTCTCAGAATGCGCCAAAAATAAACCAGGAATTTTTCAGGAAAATATAAAAAATAATGGAACAAAGAGTTACGGGAGGGGAGTCCCATGGGCCCCACAAGGGTGGGTGGCACGCCCACCCCCCTGGGGCGCGCCCCTGTGCCTCGTGGACTACCCGTGGGGCCCCCTGACTTGTTCTCGACGCCAGCCTCTCCTATAAATACCCAAACCTCCAGAAATTAACCTAGATCGGAAGTCCCGCCGCAAGCCTCTGTAGCCACAAGAAATCAATCTAGGCCCTCTCTGGCACCCTGCCGGAGGGGGCCATCATCTCGGAGGCTATGGAGGAGGATCCCGGAGGGGCCATCATCACCATGAAGGCCAAGGACCAGAGGGAGAACCTCTCCCCATCAGGGGGAGGCCATGGAGGAAGCACAAGGGGGAGAACCTCTCCTCCTCTCTCTCGGTGGCCTGGAGTGCCATCGAGGGGAATCATTGCCGCGGTGATCGTCTTCATCAACATCACCCATCATCATCACCCTCATCTCTTTTACGCGGTCCACTCTCCCGCACCCCGCTGTAATCCCTACTTGAACATGGTGCTTTATGCCACATATTATGATCCAATGATGTGTTGCCATCCTATGATGTTTTGAGTAGATATCCTTTGTCTTTGGGTTGATTGATGATCTAGATTGGTATGAGTTGTATGTTTTATTTTGGTGCTATCCTATTGTGCCATCTGTGTCGCACAAGCATGAGGGATTCCCGTTGTAGGGTGTTGCAATACGTTCATGATTCGCTTATAGTGGGTTGCTTGAGTGACAGAAGCATAAACCCGAGTAAGGGGGTTGTTGCGTATGGGATAAAGGGGACTTGATGCTTTAATGCTATGGTTGTGTTTTACCTTAATGATCTTTAGTAGTTGCGGATGCTTGCTAGAGTTCCAATCATAAGTGCATATGATCCAAGAAGAGAAAGTATGTTAGCTTATGCCTCTCCCTCATATGAAATTGCAATGACGACTAACGGTCTTGTTAACAATTGCCTAAGACAATTTCGCACACCAATCCATCATTATTCCACACTCGCTATTTATAATACTTAAGTAATATATTCTAACTTTATGATAACAACACCTATTTTTATGTTTTAGCTCTCCGATATCATGCAAAGTTATCCTCTTCATACCCACAACGTAGTTTTATTTCTCATTTCTAGTTGGAAGCAAACGTTCGGTGTACGTAGAGTCGTATCAGTGGCCAGATAGGCTTGAGAGAATATTGATCTTACCTTTAGCTTGTGGGTTCGACACTCCATACTTATCACTTCCACAATTGGGAATTGCTACGATGATTCCCTGCACTTGGGGATTATCAAATTATGGAAACTTTTCAACAAAAATAATTATCCCCTTGTACAATTCCATTGTATTATAAAAATAATGTGAAGGTTTGCCTTTAGGACGATTAAATTGCTTGTTGGTTTGTGCGGTGCAAAACAGAAACTTTGGCTGTAGTGCTCGATTTTACATTTTTTTACTGGAATGTCAAATTCTGAAAACCTTTTGCACTGTCTTGCTATACAATTTATTTTCCTAATTGTTTCAGAATTGTTTGAGTTACAGAAGTATGGTGGATGTTCAAATCTTTATAGACTGTCCTGTTTTCATAGATTGCTGTTATAGCTTCATTATTTGCGTTTGAATTCTTGTTGAAGCCTCCTTGACTTGGGGCCATAGAATTGTGATAGCATACAGTGGGTAATGTTTGTTTATAATTATACAATAATGTTGCAGCAGTACATGATGGGATTTCATTGCCATATTCACTAACCCCGCCACTAAAAGTTCGGTTGAGTTTTGTGTGGATGAAGTGATCAAAGATCGAGGAGGTCTCGATATGAGGAGAAGGAGGAGAGGCAAGAGCTCAAGCTTGGGAGATGCCCAAGGCACCCCAAGTAAATACTCAAGGAGACTCAAGAGTCTAAGCTTGGGGATGCCCCGGAAGGCATCCCAACTTTCTTCAACAATATTGTATGTTGTTTTTGTTTTGTTCATCGTGATATGGTAAATCTTGGAGATTCTTTTTCATTTAGTTTTCACTTTTCTTTTGAACCATGCTGGTATGAGATAGTCCATGGTTATCTATAGAATTATCATGCACTTCACTTAAATCTTTTGAGTATGGCTTTATAGAATGCTTCATGTGCTTACTTATATCATTTGAAGTTTGGATTGCTTGTTTCTCTTCACATAGAAAACCATTGTTTGAAGAATGTTGTTTTTATTCACTTATATTTATTAGAGCATTTTTGTAGAAAGAATTAAACTCTCATGCTTCACTTAGATCTATTTAGAGAGTCAAAGGAATTGGTCAATTGCATGGTTAGTCATGAAATCTACATAAAACTTATGGATCACTGAATATGATATGTTTGATTCCTTGCAATAGTTTGTATAGAGATGGAATATGTGGGAGGTACTAGTAAATGGTTGTGTTAGTAAGAATGGGTGTTAAGGTTTGTGATCCCGAAGCATACATGTATAGTTCTCGTTATGCTATGATGTTGGAGCATGATTTATTATTGATTGTCTTCCTTATGAGTGGCGGTCGGGGACGAGCGATGGTCTTTTCCTACCAATCTATCCCCCTAGGGGCATGCATAGTAGTACTTTGCTTCGAGGGCTAATAAACTTTTGCAATAAGTATATGAGTTCTTTATGACTAATGTGAGTCCATGGATTATACGCACTCTTACCTTTCCGCAATTTGCTAGCCTCTACGGTACCATGCATTGCCCTTTCTCACATCGAGACGTGGTGCAAACTTCGCAGGTGCATCCAAACCCCGTGATATGATACGCTCTATCACACATAAGCCTTATTATATCTTCCTCAAAAAGCCACCATACCTACCTATTATGGCTTTTCCATGGCCATTCCGAGATATATTGCCATGCAACTTCCACCGCTTCCGTTTGATGACTTGAGCATTCATTGTCATATTGCTTTGCATGATCATATAGCAGTAGTTGTGGCTCAGCCACCGTTCATCATTTTCATACATGTTACGCTAGATCATTGCACATCCTGGTACATGCCATATATAGAGTCATTGTCATAGGTATCGAGTTGTAATTTTTATTTCTTTTGAGTTATAAGTAAATAGAAGTGTGATGATCATCATTATTCATTTTTAGAGCAGTGCCCATTGAGGAAAGGATGATGGAGACTATGATTCCCCCACAAGTCGGGATAGACTCCGGACAATGAGGAAAAAAAAAAAGAAAAAAAGAAAAAAGAAAAAAAGAAAAGAAAAAGAAAAAAAATAAACAAAGAGAGAAGGGGCATTGTTAGTATCCTTTACCACACTTGTGCTTCAAAGTAGCACCATGTTTTTCATATGGAGAGTCTCCTATGTTGTCACTTTCATATACTAGTGGGAATTTTTCATTATAGGATTAGATGCACACCCACTTAGTTTTCATATTGAGCTTTCATACACTTATAGCTCTTAGTGCATTCGTTGCATGGCAATCCCTACTCCTCATGTTGATATCAATTGATGGGAATCTCCATAGCCCGTTGGTTAGCCGTGTCGATGTGAGACTTTCTTACTTTTTGTCTTCTCTATATTTACCCTATCATCATACTCTATTCCACCCGTAGTGCTATATCCATGGCTTGCGCTCATGTATTGCGTGAGGGTTGAAAAAGCTGAAGCGCGTTAAAAAGTATGAACCAATTGCTCGGCTTGTCATCGGGGTTGTGCATGATAAATACTTTGTGTTAAGAAGATAGAGCATGACAAGACTATATGATTTTGTAGGGATAACTTTCTTTAGCGTTGATATTTTGAAAGACATGATTGTTTGTTGGGATGCTTGGGTATTGATGTCTTTATGTCAAATTATAGACAATTGCTTTGAATCACTTATGTCCTAATATTCATGCCATGACTAGATATATGATCAAGTTTATGTTAGGTAGCATTCCACATAAAAAATTATATTTTTATCATTTACCTACTTGAGGCACTACAAAAAAAGAGACTTCCGTGATGATACATGTTTTCATAGTAGGACACGTTTTCTGTCATGCATGTACATCCATGACGATTTTATGACAGAATCAAGATAGTAATACCTGTGCTGTCATGGAAGTGTTCCATGACATTACCAAAATTATCATCATGGAAGTGTTCACTTCATGACGATAAATGTCATGTCATGGAAGTGCTTTCGTCAAGGGTGACCGACACGTGGCATCCACCGTAACGGCCGTTAAGCTATCGGGTCCGGTTTTGGACCCGATAACCCGCTAATAGCCCGGACCAATGAGGATTTTCCACATGTAAAATTCTCATTGGCCGGAGGAAACACGTGTTAGCTCACCGTTGGGACAGATGTCATCCATTCACTGGTAGGATGCGTGTAACCCCATGATGTGGCTATATCTCCCACGTGTCGAGGCTCGACTTAGAGGCATAACCGCATGGTGGTTTGTCGCAAGAGGGGTAATCTTCACACAATCCCATGTACTGAATGTGAAAGGGATAAAGAGTTGGCTTACAAATGCCACTTCACACAAATAACAAGTTAAACATACATCATCCAAGTACAAACAAGGTCCGACTACGAACCAAAATAAAGAAGACAACCCCAAATGCTAGATCCCCGATCGTCCCAACTGGGCTCCACTACTAATCATCAGGAAATGAAACATATCAACAACCACGATCCTTGTCGAACTCCCACTTGAGTTTAGTAGCATCAGCTGCACTGGTATCTTGGCACCTGCAACTGTTTTGGAAGTATCTGTGAGTCACGAGGACTCAGCAATCTCACACCCGCGAGATCAAGACTATTTAAGCTTATGGGTAGGAAGGGTAATGAGGTGGAGCTGCAGCAAGCGCTATAAAATATGGTGGCTAACATACGCAAATAGAGAGTAAGATGAGAAGCTACGCAACGTCGTGAAGCTACAAGTGATCAAGAAGTGATCCTGAAACTACTTACGTTCAAACATAACCCAAGCTGTGTTCACTTCCTCGGACTCTGTCGAAAAGAGACCATCACGGCTACACACGCGGTTGATTCATTTTAATTATGTAAGTGTCAAGTTCTCTACAACCGGATATTGAAAAATTCCCATCTGCCCATAACCACGGGCACAACTATCGAAAGTTTATACCCTAGCAGGGGTGTCCCAACTTAGCCCATCACAAGCTCTCACAATCAACTGAAGGATATTCCTTCTCCCGAAAGACCCGATCAGTCTGGAATCCCAGTTACAAGACATTTCGACAATGGTAAAACAAGACCAGCAAGACCGCCCGATGTGCCGACAAATCCCGATAGGAGCTGCACATATCTCGTTCTCAGGGCACACCAGATGGGCCAGACATCGGGTTGGCATTACCCTGGTTGCCCAGGGGCTGCTGGACATCGCCCAAGTTGGACCAACACTCAGAGGAGCACTGGCCCGGCGGGTTTAAAATAAATATGACCGTCGGGTGCACGATTCCCAAGGGAAAAATATAGGCAGTGGTGAGGCAACTGGTAAAACCAAGGTTGGGCCTTGCTGGAGGAGTTTCATTGAAAGCAAACTATCAAGGGTTCCCATAACCCCAACCGCGTTAGGAACGCAAAATCATGGAACATAACACCATATGACGGAAACTAGGGCGGAAAGAGTGGAACAAAACACAGGCAAAGGCCAAGCCTTCCACCCTTTACCAAGTATATAGATGCATTAAATTAAACAGAGATATTGATATCCCAACATATCCATGTTCCAACATGGAACAACCTGCATGGCACCTGCAACTAGCAACACTATAAGAGGGGCTGAGCAAAAGCGGTAACATAGCCAAACAACGGTTTGCTAAGGAAGGTGGGTTAGAGGCTTGACATGGCAATATGGGAGGCATGATAAACAAGTGGTAGGTAGCGTGACATAGCGATAGAGCGACAACTAGCAAGCAAAGATAGAAGTGATATCAGGGTATGGTCATCTTGCCTGATCCCGCTAGGAAGAAGAACGAGTCCATGAAGAAGACAACGGACATAGTCGAACGGATCCTCACAAACGCAACGTTACGGAACTATCAAGAAGAAGCAACACCAGAAAGAAGCAAACAACATGGTAAACAACCATCACAGAACATGCATGATGCGCAACCAAGTATGATGCATGTCCGGTTTAAAGAGGCATGGCATGGCAAGGCAAAGTGCAACAAACAATACTACAAGTTAAGTGGAGCTCAATATGCAACGAGTTGCATATTGACGAACACCACATGACTTATTTAGTTCTCTCTCGTTTATGTACTCAACAATATTAAATGGTTAAACATGGCAAAGAGGTGAAGCATAAGAAAACTAACCTATAGGCAGTTTAAATGAGGCCGGAACAACAAACAACAATAGAAAATCCCCATACGCATATTATGATTTGGTATTGTTCCTTAAACCATATTTTAGTTGTTAAACATGCAAGATGAGTGCACCATGTTAAATCTAGATTTTTACCCCATTTACATACAAAGTTTATTTAAAACCGAGTTACGGTTAACTAGTTATGAATTAGATCATTTTAACATGGCAATATGCAAATTAAATGCAAACAACATTTTAAACATGGATGAAAGTTGGATATTATGAAACTATAGAATTTCTAAGCATTTTTCATAATAAGTTTGTTTTAAGCTGATGCGCAGTTATGGAGATATTATATGCATGAATAGTAAGGGGTTTTCTAAAAAACAACAGTTTTCTGGAAATTAGAAAAATTGTCCTGGCAGGGGAAAAAACATCACGGGCCAGATTTGAGGAAAACTGGGCTGGGGGGAGCTGCTGATTGCTCACCATGGGCTGGGCCCAGTCGGTGAGGAGGCCAAGGCAGGCGGGCTGGGTCGAAGGGGGTCGGGCCTTGGAGCGGGCGCGGCTGGACCTCGTGAGCAGACGCGCTCGTCTGGTTGGGATCGAGCAGGACTTGGCGTTGGCGTGGCCGTCTCCCTCGCACAGTGAACAAGCGGCGGGGAACCAGACACCCGATGGCTTGAAGATGGCGCGACGGCACAGACGGCTGGATCCGGTCAAGTGGCAGGGTCCACGCGAGTGAGGAAGGCACGGTCAACACCTCGTGGTTGTGGCCGGTTCTGTCAAAACAGGGCCCATGGCTGTCTTGTTCGTCGTCGCCAACGAGGAAGATGGCGGGCGTGGGCTCACGGACATGGGGGAGGCATAGGTCCGAGTGGGAGGCACCGGATCTGGTCAATTTCGTCCCATTCCAGGGGTGCAGAGACAGAGTATGGGGCGGCGGCGTACATGTCATCGGCGTCGGCCTCCTGTGAAGAGACAAAGAGAGGGAGATGGAGATGTGAGAAAGAAAGGTAGAGAAGCAGGAGGGGGGAAGGAGCGGGGATGTCGGGGCACTCATCTCCGGCGATGTTCCGGTCGCAGGTGTCGGTCGGCCAACGAGACGGGGTCGAGGGTGATGGGAGCTGCGGGAGGAGCTCGGGCAGAGGTAGTGGCTCCTGGAAGCACATGGGAGCAGCGGAAGTCGGGCATGAGGTGCTCGGGGAGGGATCGAGCGGAGGAGCTCGGTGCCTTGGTTGCGGGATCTCGATGGAGAGGGTGGCGGCTGAAAACAAAGTGGATGCGGGATGGATCCCAAGGAAGGAGAGGGGTGGATGACTGGCGGCGGCACGATGGGACAAGGGGCTAGATTTTAGGGTTGCTGCCTAGGATGTTGGTCTATATATAGGAGGAGGTCCAAAAGAGGGCTAGATCGGACCCTCCGATTTAAATCGGACGGTCGAGAATAAAGCTTAGGAGAGTCCAACGAGAAACCGATGATGATTTAGGGATGTTTGGGGATATTCCGGACCCAACGGATGACGAGCGGGTCGGGTTCGGTGAGTTTCGGACACGCACGCGAGGGGCTTTGTGCACTGTGCAGAAGAGACTCCGGGTTAGGCAAGAGGGAAAATGAAGAACAAGGTTGGTCTCGGAACGGTCACGAAAGCAAGGGGGATGCGGCAACTACGAGCGGATGCAAGTTTTGAAAACCTGACGGCAACGGAGTGCCGATGCAATGTGAATGATGCGATGATGAATGCAACAAACAAATAAATAACACGACCGACACACAAAACAAGGAAGGCAACTGGATCGTCGGTCTCGGGGCCTCACAAGGCGCCTATGATATGTCGACACGTGGACCGGCCCAACAGTGGCCCATTCAGGTTAAGAGGCCGGGCCTGTCTAAATAAGCGGGCCCGCCCATTAGCGGCCTACTTGAGTCAGGTCCATTTACAACCACGGCCCATACAAGTTACACAGAATGGCCCATCAAAGGCCCATTCTACATTTGAGAATTTCTAGCCCATCGTCAGTTTATCCCATTAACGCCTGCTACATCTTTGGGCCCAATTGCGGCCGGAGCTTCTTTCGGCTGTTAGCGGCCCATCGTCAGTTCAGCCTGTTAACGGCCCAGAACATCTTTCAGCCTTTTCTCGGCCCATTCTGCAGTTGGGCCAATTCTAGCCCGCCGTGACAATAGGCCTGTAAACGGCCCATAACACTTTCGGCCTCTTACTGGCCCGTAAAGTAAAAGGGCCGAGACAAAATTGACATCTATTTCGGCCTGCTAGAGGCCCGCGGGCCATTTCCATTTATATGGCCCTATCAAGCTTTTGGCCTGTTAACGGCCTGCTAAGAGCCGTCGTTACGGTGGGCCACATCATTTGGGATCCACTTAATATTATTTTGACCAGCCCAATTAAGGCCCGCTTTAACTACACATGTTTGTTCGTTTGTATAGCGTCCAGGAAATGTTTGGGCGTGTGGGCCCCCATTTCAACGATATAGCATATTCAAGAATTATCCTACTATACAATAAAAAGACTAAGGCATAGAAACATACAATAATCCTACACTATACAATAAAGAAATTACATCCGAATATACCCACTATGCATTATATGTCAGGACCCCGATCCTAAGTCACACCGATCTAGCATGTAACACATCATATCGCGTTGCGGCCTCACACACGGTATCCCCACGGGTGCCACCTTACCTGGCCCGGGACCGTTCGCGCCTTTTGGCTCACGTATAGTGTCGCTAGCATCCATATGATAGAGAAACCCGGGCCGACATGACTAGTCGTGAATCCAAAGTGGCACTAACTTACAGGGACATGCATACATGACCCATCAACGAACGTGTCGTCATCAACGTATGAACCCAAGTCGTAGCAAGCTACAAGGACTTAAGAGGAACAACGCGTGACATTTCCCTGAAGCGACAGACATAGTAACGAAGAAGGACACATACCGGCCAGCCTAAGTGTTCTAGAGCAGTAGCAAGCTACCATGGCTTAGTGGAAGCACAATGAGACATTTCCCCATAAGAGAGGCTACCAAGAATAAACAACTAGGTTGTCAGATCCCACACATACCAAGCATTTCAAAAGCATACACACAATATGCTCGATATGTGCAAATACAACATGGCATCACAACAAAACTCTATGACTCAAAGTATTTATTCAATAGGCTCCGAGGAGCCAGATATTACAAAAATGAGTCTGATGACCCAGCATTCAAGTCATAGAAGCAACAAGCACAGGCAGAAGCATAAACATGTCTGAGTACAGAAATCTGAAAAGAGAGAAGGCTAGTAAGCCTGTCTATCTACAAGACCCTCCAAAGGGTACAAGATCGTAGCTGAGGTAACAAGCTAAACGTCGATGTCCACGCGGACTACTAGTGAGACTGAAGTCTCTCTGCAAAAACATAAATTAAGCAAACGTGAGTACAAATGTACTAGCAAGACTTACATCAGAACTAGCTACATATGCATCAGTATCAAAAGGGGTGGTGGAGTTTAACTGCAGCAAGCCAGCTTTAACTCAGTGGCTATCCTGTACTAGACTGCTGATAACTCTTTTGAGGTGGCGCACACGAGTCCACATATTCACCATATCAATACACCACTATGGATCCGCTCCCGTCTCCCTACGAGAAGGCCATCCATAGCACTCACACTTATCTTACGCATTTTATAGTATCCACTTTCACTTGTCTATGAATGTATAAGCAACCAGAGGTCCTTTACCACGGACACGGCTATTCGAATAGATCATTTATAACCCTGGAGGGGTGTACTTCTTCACACAGCACTCTCGTCACTTACCGCCATGTGCACGTCATGTATCTCAGCAACCTTCAAGCGGAAGCCTACATGGCCTCTCATGGCTACCTTTACCAAATCGTGTTCACACACTTAGCTCTCAATAGTAAGACTTGTTCACCATATTCCAATTCATCCCCAATGAATCAGACATGACTCAACTCTAAGCAGTTGCAGGACATGACAACAAGCATGAATGAGTAGGCACATCAGGGCTCAAACAACTCCTACTCATGCTAGTGGGTTTCATCTATTTACTGTGGCAATGACAGGTCATGCAGAGGAAAGGGGTTCAACTACCGCAGCATGTAACAGTTGAATCATTGTTGTCCTAATGCAGTAAAAGAGAGCAGGAGCGAGAGAGTGGGATTGTATCAGAATGAACAAGGGGGTTTTGCTTGCCTGGCACTTCTGAAGATAGTATAGCTCTTCATCGGTGTCATCGAACTCATCGTCGGAACATACGTCTACCGAGGGGGAACAACCAGGCAACAAGAAGGAACACAATCAATGCAATGCAACAATATGATGCATGATCATGACTTGCCAATATGCTGTGATTGAGCTAATGCAGCTAGCAACCAATATTAAATGAAGTTGGTTTGAACCAAGGTTCAAATTCAAACTCCATATGGGCTTATTTAAATGTCAATTATGCAAATTGACATAGACAACAACCTTAGGTTGTTCAAACATGCATGCAAATGCCATAACAGATTCCTTGAATTTTTCTGATAATTTTTCATATATAATTTATCATTTGGAGTTACGGTTGAATTTCTATGATTTTTTAGAAGTTTTGACTAATTTCTGGAATTTCCTGGATAAAAAAACGCCAGAAAGCATTTACTGCGTCAGCAGGTCAACTCGGTCGAACCTGACCAGTGGGGTCCACTGGTCAGTGATACGGGTGCTAATCCCGCATGACTCATACTTTGAACTGCCGCGGGGCCCAATGTCAGTGGCTGAAGGGCGGCTAATCAGTAGGATTAGCCCCTAATGGTTGTGCCACGTCGGTGTGGTTACGCCAACGATGACCCGACGCAGCGGCGATCGCCGGCCGGCCGTTTCCGGCCACGGCTGGTCACGTGGTCAGGTGCGTTGGAGAGCCCGTGGTGCGGGGCATCCAGTGGTGGTCGTGGGGATGTCGGGGACGGTGTGTAGCAGCGGCAGCGACGACGAGCATACGCGGCGGCAGAGCTTGGTGGTGTGCGGGTGTGATAACCCACAAGTATAGAAGATCGCAACAATTTTCAAGGGTAGAGTATTCAACCCAAATTTATTGATTCAACAGAGGGAGCCAAAGAATATTCTCAAGTATTAGCAGCTGAGTTGTCAATTCAACCACACCTGGAAACTTATATCTGCAGCAAAGTGTTTAGTAGCAAAGTAATATGATAGTAGTGGTAACGGTAGCAAAAGGTAATGGCAACAAAAGTAATATTTTTGGTTTTTGTAGTGATGATAACAATAGCAACGGAAAAGTAAATAAGTGAAGAACAATATATGGAAAGCTCGTAGGCAATGGATCGGTGATAGAGAATTATGCGGATGCGGTTCATCATGTAACAGTCATAACCTAGGGTGACACAGAACTAGCTCCAATTCATCAATGTAATGTAGGCATGTATTCCGAATATAGTCATACATGCTTATGGAAAAGAACTTGCATGACATCTTTTGTCCTACCCTCCCGTGGCAGCGGGGTCCTACTGGAAACTAAGGGATATTAAGGCCTCCTTTTAATAGAGTACCGGACCAAAGCATTAACACATAGTGAATACATGAACTCCTCAAACTACGGTCATCACCGGGAGTGGTCCCGATTATTGTCACTTCGGGGTTGCCGGATCATAACACATAGTAGGTGACTATAGACTTGCAAGATAGGATCAAGAACTCACATATATTCATGAAAACATAATAGGTTCAGATCTGAAATCATGGCACTCGGCCCTAGTGACAAGCATTAAGCATAGCAAAGTCATAGCAACATCAATCTCAGAACATAGTGGATACTAGGGATCAAACCCTAACAAAACTAACTCGATTACATGATAAATCTCATCCAACCCATCACCGTCCAGCAAGCCTACGATGGAATTACTCACGCACGACGGTGAGCATCATGAAATTGGTGATGGAGGAAGGTTGATGATGACGATGGCGACGGATTCCCCTCTCCGGAGCCCCGAACGGACTCCAGATCAGCCCTCCCTAGAGAGTTTAGGGCTTGGCGGTGGCTCCGTATCGTAAAACGCGATGAATCCTTCTCTCTATTTTTTCTCTCCCAGAACACGAATATATGGAGTTGGAGTTGAGGTCGTGGAGCTCCAGGGGGCCCATGAGGCAGGGGGGCCCAGGGGGCGCGCGCCCCCATCCTCGTGGCTAGGGTGTGGGCCCCTGGCCTTGATTCTTTGCCAGTATTTTTATATTTCCAAAAATAATCTCCGTGGAGTTTCAGGTCATTCCGAGAACTTTTGTTTCTGCACATAAATAACACCATGGCAATTCTGCTGAAAACAGCGTCAGTCGGGTTAGTTCCATTCAAATCATGCAAGTTAGAGTCCAAAACAAGGGCAAAAGTGTTTGGAAAAGTAGATACGACGGAGACGTATCAACTCCCCCAAGCTTAAACCTTTGCTTGTCCTCAAGCAATTCAGTTGACAAACTGAAAGTGATAAAGAAAAACTTTTACAAACTCGGTTTGCTCTTGTTGTTGTAAATATGTAAAGCCAGCATTCAAGTTTTCAGCAAAGATTATGAACTAACCATATTCACAATAACTTAGTCTCATGTTTACTCATATCAATGGCATAATCAACTAGCGAGCAATAATAATAAATCTCGGATGACAACACTTTCTCAAAACAATCATAATATGATATAACAAGATGGTATCTCGCTAGCCCTTTCTGAGACCGCAAAACATAAATGCAGAGCACCTTTAAAGATCAAGGACTGACTAGACATTGTAATTCATGGTAAAAGAGATCCAGTCAAGTCATACTCAATGTAAACTAATAGATGAATGCAAATGACAGCGGTGCTCTCCAACTGGTGCTTTTTAATAAGAGGATGATGACTCAACATAAAGTAAATAGATAGGCCCTTCGCAGAGGGAAGCAGGGATTTGTAGAGGTGCCAGAGCTCGGTTTTGAAATAGAGGTGAATAATATTTTGAGCGGTATACTTTCATTGTCAACATAACAACCAAGAGATGGCGATATCTTCCATGCTACACACATTATAGGCGGTTCCCAAACAGAATGGTAAAGTTTATACTCCCCCTCCACCAACAAGCATCAATCCATGGCTTGCTCGAAACAACGAGTGCCTCCAACTAACAACAATCCTGGGGGAGTTTTGTTTGCATTATTTTGATTTGATTTGCATAAAGCATGGGACTGGGCATCCCGGTGACCAGCCATTTTCTCGTGAGTGAGGAGCGGAGTCCACTCCTCTTGAGAATAACCCGCCTAACATGGAAGATACGGACAGCCCTAGTTGATACATGAGCTATTCGAGCATACAAAACAGATATTTATTTGAAGGTTTAGAGTTTGGCACATACAAATTTACTTGGAACGGCAGGTAGATACCGTATATAGGTAGGTATGGTGGACTCATATGGAACAACTTTGGGGTTTATGGGATTGGATGCACAAGCAGTATTCCCGCTTAGTACAGGTGAAGGCTAGAAAAAGACTGGGAAGCGACCAGCTAGAGAGCGACAACAGTCATGAACATGCATTAAAATTAATCAACACCGAATGCAAGCATGAGTAGGATATAATGCACCATGAACATAAATATCGTAGAGGCTATGTTGATTTTGTTTCAACTACATGCGTGAACATGTGCCAAGTCAAGCCACTCGAATCGTTCAAAAGAGGATACCACCCTATCATACCACATCACAACCATTTTAATAGCATGTTGGCACGCAAGGTAAACCATTATAAGCTCCTAGCTAATTAAGCATGGCATAAGCAACTATAATCTCTAATTGTCATTGCAAACATGTTTATTCATAATAGGCTGAATCAGGAACGTTGAACTAATCATATTTACAAAAACAAGAGAGGTCGAGTTCATACCAGCTTCTCCCATCTCAACCAGTCCATCATATATCGTCATAATTGCTACTACAAGCATGGAAATTAAAACTAGCTAAAAGCTACAACTAATTTTTTTGGTTTTTCTTAAGGTTTATCAAACACACAAGAAGAAAACATAAAAAAATAAACTAGTATGGATGATACAATGAAAAAGTATGAGCACCGAGAACTAGCATGAGTGTGTGAACATAAATGTAATGTCGGTGGGAAATACGTACTCCCCCAAGCTTAGGCTTTTGGCCTAAGTTGGTCTATTTCCACGGATGGCCTGGCGGATATACAAAGTTGTAGTTGGGTCGTACTGAGATGCAACAGTCATTGCATCGTGGGCTGCAGCTTGGAGGCGAGCTATATCAAGCCTCCTCTTATACTCTTCTGCCTCCTCTCTGGTTATAAAATATCTCCCTTTTGCCTGAAAGTCAAAGAAAGTAGAAGCAGGGAGAGCGACGTGATAGGTGCGTCGTCTGTCAAAGATTAGTCAGTACTGGAGGAACTGATCGTTCCTCTCAACAAAATGATGACGAACCATAGCCTCATAATCCAAATAAGCAGGAGGCAACTCAATATCATCCTCACGTATGGTTATACCAAGAAAATTAGCTGTACGGGTTGCATAAATTTCACCAAAGAAATCTCCATTAAATCTATTATGATGCAACCTACGTGCAACAATGGCTCCCAAATTATAAGATTTATCTCCTAACACAGCACTCCTAAGAATACTGAGGTCAGGGACACACATGTGACATGCTTCATCCTTACCATTTATGTACCTACCTATGAAGAGAGCAAAATAATGTATAGCAGGAAAATGAATGCTCCCTATGGTAGCTTGTGCTATATCTCTTGATCCCCCCACAGTTACACTAGCAAGAAAATCTCTAAATTCAGATTTGCGAGGTTCATTAGCACTACCCCATTGTGGAAGTTTGCAAGCAGTGGTAAAATCCTCTAAGTCCATAGTATAAGAATTTTCATAGAGATCAAACAGGACAGTTTGAGAATTGCGTGAAGATGAAAATTCAAACCTCCTCACAAAGGAACTAGTGAGATTGTGGTACTGACGGCACTTTTCTGCCTCGAAGCTCACAAGACAGCGTTACGCAAATATGCGTTAAATTCTTCCTTAATTCCTGCTCGATCCATGAAGTCCTCTGAAGGCCATTCACAAGGCCGCACTGGAGCGTCCCTTGGTGGCTCATCATCAGCATCACGCATTGCAAGCCTGGGTCCTTGTTTCCTTGAAGAACCACCTTGGTACATTTTCCTAAACATATTTCTTCCTTCTGAAAAATTTCTGAAATTTTTAGTAACTTCAAATAAAAGTAAACCAAACTCAACAAAATTGATAGCAACTACTCCTACAAGTGCCTAGAGCCTATATCATGCATTAGAACTACTTGGAACCATATAAATTTGACATGCAAGCTCAAGAACATGGTCACCTAGGCAGCACAAATTTGCAATGAATAAAGCACTAGAACAAAAACTAATTGGACCAATGGAGGAGTCACATACCAAGGAACAATCCCCCAAACAAGTTTTGTGAGAGGTGCTTTGAGCAAGGAGATCGAAAATCGCAGCAAAATGAGCTAGAACTCGTGCTTGAGCTGGATGGTGATTTTTTTGGGAGGAAGAAGAAGTGTGTGGGTGCAGAAATAAGTGAGGGAGCCACCGTGGGCCCCCGAGGCAGGGGGGCGCGCCCAGGGGGTGGGCGCGCCCTGGACCCTCGTGGCCAGGTGCTTGCTCCCCCTGCTGTGTTCTTAGTGCCAGATATTCTCAAATATTCCAGAAAAAATCATATTAAATTGGCAGGGCATTTGGAGAACTTTTATTTTCGGGGTATTTTTATATTGCACGGATAAATCAGAAAACAGACAGAAAAATACTATTTTTACTTTATTTCAACTAAATAACAGAAAGTAAAAGGAGGGTACAGAAGGTTGTGCTTTCTAACTTCATCCATCTCATGCTCATCAAAAGGAATCCACTAACAAGGTTGATCAGGTCTTGTTAACAAACTCATTCCGAATAACATGGAACCGGAGAATTTTCGAATAACACTAGGTTACCTCAATGGGGATATGCACATCCCCAACAATCAGAATATCATATTTCTTCCTGATAGTAGGAAGAGGAAATTCAAAACCTCCAAAAATAATCGATGGAATTTTTCCAATAGAATTGATACTGTGAACTTGAGGTTGTTTCCTCGGAAAGTGTACCGTATGCTCATTACCATTAACATGAAAAGTGACATTGCCTCTGGTGCAATCAATAACAGCCCCTACGGTATTCAAAAAAGGTCTTCCAAAAATAATAGACATACTATCGTCCTCGGAAATATCAAGAATAACAAAGTCCATTAAAATAGTAATGTTTGCATCTACAACATGCACGTCCTCACAAATACCGACAGGTATAGCAGTCGATTTATCAGCCATTTGCAAAGATATTTCAGTAGGTTTCAACTTATTCAAATCAAGTCTACGATATAAAGAGCGAGGCATAACACTAACACTGGCTCCAAGATCACATAAAGCAGTTTTAACATAGTTTCTTTTAATGGAGCATGGTATAGTTGGTACTCCAGGATCTCCAAGTTTCTTTGGTATTCCTCCCTTAAAAGTATATTAGCAAGCATGTGAAATCCTCAGCTTCCGGTATCTTTCTTTTATTAGTAACAATATCTTTCATGTACTTAGCATAAGGATTCATTTTAAGCATATCAGTCAAACGCATATGCAAAAAGATAGGTCTAATCATTTCAGCAAAGCGCTCAAAATCCTCATCATCCTTTTTCTTGGATGGCTTTGGGAGGAAAAGGCATGGGTTTCTGAACCCATGGTTCTCTTTCTTACCGTGTTTCCTAGCAACAAAGTCTTTCTTATCATAACGATTGATTCTTTGATTGTGGGTTATCAAGATCAACAGCAGGTTCAATTTCTTATCATTATCATTACTAGGTTGAGCATCAACATGAACGTTATCATTAACATTATCACTAGTTTCATGTTCATTACCAGATTGTGTTTCAGCATCAGAAATAGAGATATCATTGGGATTCTCAGGTGTGTCAGCAATACAGGTTCACTAGAAGCATGCAAAGTCCTATCATTTTTCTTTTTCTTCCTTTTAGAAGGACTAGGTGCATCTATATTATTTCTCTGAGAATCTTGCTCAATTCTCTTAGGGTGGCCTTCAGGATACAAAGGTTCCTGAGTCATTTTACCAGTTCTAGTAGCCACTCTAACAGCATAGTCATTATTCTTACTATTCAATTCATTGAGCAAATCATTTTGAGCTTTAAGTACTTGTTCTACTTGAGTGGTAACCATAGAAGCATGTTTACTAATGAGTTTAAGTTCACCTTTAACTCTAGACATATAATCACCCAAGTGTTCAATCATATAAGCATTTTGTTTCAATTGTCTACCAAAATAAGCATTGAAGTCTTCTTGCTTAACCATAAAGTTATCAAACTCATCCAAACATTGGCTAGCAAACTTAGTAGGAGGGATTTCAGCTTTATCATATCTATAGAGAGAATTTACCTTTACTACCTATGTCGGGTTATCAAGACCATGTGTTTCTTCAATAGGTGATGGATTAAAACCATATATTTCTTCAACATGCCGGTAAATTAAGACCATGTATTTCTTCAATAGGAGGTAAATTCTTAACATCTTCAACTTTAATACCCTTTTCTTTCATAGATTTCTTTGCCTCTTGCATATCTTCAGGACTGAGAAATAGAACACCCCTTTTCTTCGGAGTTGGTTTAGGAATAGGCTCAGGAGTTGGCTCAGAGTTGGTCAGGAAGTGTCCAATTATTTTCATTTGTCAACATATTATTCAATAGAATTAGCTTCATCCAGTGTTCTTTCCCTGAAAAACAGAACCAGCACAACTATCCAGGTAATCTCTGGAAGCATCGGTTAGTCCATTATAAAAGATATCAAGTATTTCATTTTTCTTAAGAGGGTGATCAGGCAAAGCATTAAGTAATTGGAGAAGCCTCCCCCAAGCTTGTGGGAGACTCTCTTCTTCAATTTGCACAAAATTATATATATCCCTTAAGGCAGCTTGTTTCTTATGAGCAGGGAAATATTTAGCAGAGAAGTAATAAATCATATCCTGGGGACTACGCACACAACCAGGATCAAGAGAATTAAACCATATCTTAGCATCACCCTTTAATGAGAACGGAAATATTTTAAGGATATAAAAGTAGAGAGTTCTCTCATCATTAGTGAACAGGGTGGCTATATCATTTAATTTAGTAAGATGTGCCACAACAGTTTCAGATTCATAGCCATAAAAAGGATCAGATTCAACCAAAGTAATTATATCAGGATCAATAGAGAATTCATAATCCTTATCAGTAACAAAGATAGGTGAAGTAGCATAAGCAGGATCATATTTCATTCTAGCATTCAGAGTTTTTTGTTTAAGCTTAGCTAATAATTTCTTAAGATCACTTCTATCATTGCATGCAAGAAAGTCTCTTTTAGTTTCTTCATCCATAACATAGCCCTCAGGCACAACATAAATTCATATTTATTAGGAGAGCCTTCATCATCACTTTCATCAATATTATCAGTTTCAATAATTTCATTCTCTCTAGCCCTAGCAAGTTGTTCATCAAGAAATTCACCAAGTGGCACAGTAGTATCAAGCATAGAAGTAGTTTCATCATAAGTATCATGCATAGCAGAAGTGGCATCATCAATATACATGCGACATATCAGAATTAATAGCAGAAGCAGGTCTAGGTGTCGCAAGCTTACTCAAAACAGAAGGTGAATCAAGTGCAGAGCTAGATGGCAGTTCCTTACCTCCCCTCGTAGTTGAGGGATAAATCTTGGTTCTTGGATCTTTCAAGTTCTTCATAATGATAAACAGATATAAATCCCAAGTGACTCAAAGAATAGAGCTATGCTCCCCGGCAACGGCGCCAGAAAATAGTCTTGATAACCCACAAGTATAGGGGATCGCAACAGTTTTCGAGGGTAGAGTATTCAACCCAAATTTATTGATTCGACACAAGGGGAGCCAAAGAATATTCTCAAGTATTAGCTGAGTTGTCAATTCAACCACACCTGGAAACTTAATATCTGCAGCAAAGTGTTTAGTAGCAAAGTAATATGATAGTAGTGGTAACGGTAGCAAAAGGTAACGGTAGCAAAAGTAAATTTTTGGTGTTTTTATAGTGATGATAACAATAGCAACGGAAAAAGTAAATAAGCGAAGAACAATATATGGAAAGCTCGTAGGCAATGGATCGGTGATAGAGAATTATGCCGGATGGTTCATCATGTAACAGTCATAACCTAGGGTGACACAGAACTAGCTCCAATTCATCAATGTAATGTAGGCATGTATTCCGAATATAGTCATACGTGCTTATGGAAAAGAACTTGCATGACATCTTTTGTCCTACCCTCCCGTGGCAGCGGGGTCCTAGTGGAAACTAAGGGATATTAAGGCCTCCTTTTAATAGAGTACCGGACCAAAGCATTAACACATAGTGAATACATGAACTCCTCAAACTATGGTCATCACCGGGAGTGGTCCCGATTATTGTCACTTCGGGGTTGCCGGATCATAACACATAGTAGGTGACTATAGACTTGCAAGATAGGATCAAGAACTCACATATATTCATGAAAACATAATAGGTTCAGATCTGAAATCATGGCACTCGGGCCCTAGTGACAAGCATTAAGCATAGCAAAGTCATAGCAACATCAATCTCAGAACATAGTGGATACTAGGGATCAAACCCTAACAAAACTAACTCGATTACATGATAAATCTCATCCAACCCATCACCGTCCAGCAAGCCTACGATGGAATTACTCACGCACGGCGGTGAGCATCATGAAATTGGTGATGGAGGAAGGTTGATGATGACGATGGCGACGGATTCCCCTCTCCGGAGCCCCGAACGGACTCCAGATCAGCCCTCCCTAGAGAGTTTAGGGCTTGGCGGCGGCTCCGTATCGTAAAACGCGATGAATCCTTCTTCTCTATTTTTTTCTCCCCGAAGACGAATATATGGAGTTGGAGTTGAGGTAGGTGGAGCTCCAGGGGGCCCACGAGGCAGGGGGCGTGCCCAGGGGGCAGACGTGCCCCCACCCTCGTGGCTAGGGTGTGGGCCCCCTGGCCTTGATTCTTGCTAGTATTTTTTTATTATTTCCAAAAATAATCTCCGTGGAGTTTCAGGTCATTCCGAGAACTTTTGTTTCTGCACATAAATAACACCATGGCAATTCTGCTGAAAACAACATCAGTCTGGGTTAGTTCCATTCAAATCATGCAAGTTAGAGTCCAAAACAAGGGCAAAAGTGTTTGGAAAAGTAGATACGACGAAGACGTATCAGGGTGCTGTGCTAGGGCTCGCTACAGAGATGCCTGGCTGCACGTCAGCACTAGGGGCACTCTAGGGCGCGCCCGTTGCACAACGGCAGCAAACGGAGCACGGGGAGCATGCGCGTTGCGGAAATGGCGGAGTCGAGCTTCAGCTCGTGCGGCAAGGGAGCTGGAGGGCACGGGAGGACGGGGGTTGGTCACGGGCGTATGCCCGTTAGCTTCACTGCGCCGCGCAGCTCCTGCCTAGCCCCTTCTCCCGATCCATAGCATGCCGTAGCTCCGTTTCGTCGTCACCCGTAGCTGCTCCGCCGCAAACCTCGTCGCCACCCGATGTTTCCGGCCAGGTCCGGCGATACCACCACCATCACTCGACGCGCGGCCAAGTGGCCGTTCGAACGCGCCTTGTCGCGCCCCTCCCCGTGCCCCGTAGCGCGATCCCGAGTCCCGAACCCCACAGCCGCCTCCAGTCGTCGCCAGCGCGTTCCGGCCAGCCACGAGCCCAGCTGACCTCACCACGCGACGCGGCGGGCTCTCGCTGTTCGAACGCGCCCGCCCGCGCCCATGTTGGCCTCCTGTGGGTGAATCCCGTCTGTCTCCGGAGTTCACCTGCCACGAATGGTCTCGCCGGCGTTGCTCCGGCGCGGGTGCTGACCTGGCACCGGCAGGGCTCGCCTCTGGGTCACTGCCCGTGGGCCCCCTAGCTCCAGTTGACCCATTGACCTGGTCAACTGTGCTGACTGGGTAGGCCCCAGCCACTGACACGCGGGCCCCACCGCTTATTCCACTAACTAAAATGTTTTAATAATTAAAACTAATTAGTTTAGTTAATTAGTCTATGACAGGTGGGGTCCAGTAGCTAATTAACCTAGATTAGTTAGTTTAATATACTGTTAGACTAATAGAGGCTGACATGTGGGTCCCACTGGACCCACAGGTCAGGTTTGACCTGGTCAACGAGTCTGTTGACTGCTGACGTCATCAACATGTCATGCTGACGTCATATTTTCTTTCTGTTATTTTAAATTAATTTATGTTTAAAACTTTGAAAAATCATAGAAAATTAACCGTAGCTCGGATCGAAAAACTTTATATATGAAAGTTGCTCAGAACGACGAGACGAACCCGAATACACTACCCACATACCTGTCAGATGCCTCTAACTATCTGAACATGGAACTTTCCCACCGGTCATCTGTCTGACACAGGTCCGGAACCGGGAAAACATTCCCTGTCTTCCCCTGTAACATCGCAAATTTTCAATTTGGAATGTTATACATAGATCATCATGCATATCATATTTTCTTGCATTTTGGTCGATCCTAGAAATTTCACGCAACTCAAGGACCTTCGGAGAGAGTTGGAGATTTCGTTATTTTCATATTTGAGAGTTTTCTCAAATTTTGGAAAAGAGGATCATTTGATTTATTTATTTCATCTTCAATTATTTTTCCAATATCAAAAATATAAGGAGAGGGAATAATATGACTTTCCCAAATTTAGGAAAAATGAAGATCTAATGAATAAATCAAATTTTGGTTTTCGGTGTTTGTTTGCTTTTTATTTGGATAGGGAAAAATGCGCGTTTTCAAAAATTGCATTCTAGGTCCGGAGTAAAGTTCATTTTGTTCGACTCATTTTTAGGAGTCGGGGAAAATTTACTTTAGTAATTTTGGAGTTCGTTTAGTTTAGTTTTCTTTTGTTTTTCTGCGCGCGAATCCAGTTAAAAAAAAGGACCAAGGCCAGCCGGGCCAAAGGCCCAGCCAGCCGGCCGCCTCCCCAGCCAGCGCGCGCGCCAGGCGCAGCGCCAGGCCGCCGCCTCCCTCGCTCTAGGCCGAGTCCCAGAGGGACTCTAGGCCGGTTAGCCCCCCCTTTCCTTGTTTTGTTTTCCCTCTTTTGCTTGCCCCCTACCCCAAGTAATCCCCCCCACCTATATAAATACACCCCAACCCCCTCTCCTCACATCAATCCCAAGCCCCTCTCCTCCTTAGCCGCGCCCCACCCCGCGCCCCTCACCCGCCGCCGCCCTATAGCCGCCGCCGCCCTATAGCCGCCGTCGCCGCCGTTCGCCGGAGCCTCGCCGAGGTTGTCCCGCGCCGCGTCTCTTTTTCTCCCCTCGGTTCAGTTTTTCTTCTAAACCGTTCCGTTTCTTTTCGTTTTTTGTTTCGGTCTTTTCCGAAACCCTAGATCGGTTTTGTTCTTCTTTCGGACCGTTCGTCTCAACGAACGTGATCACCGATTGTTCCCGGTTAAACGTCCGTTCGTTTAACCGTTCTTCGTTTCTTTTCATCGGATTTATTCCGCGATCGCGATCTCAGATCCGATCTTCGTTCTAGTCTTTCTTCTCGCTCGTTTATCGGAATCAGGTGATTCAAGCGCCTGGAGTTTCGTTTCGAAACCGCCGTTCCGTCTAATCAACTTAAACAAGTTTTTGCCCCGGTAAAATTTGACCTAGTTTCAACTTGCTAGAACCGAGTTGTTTTCTTCCGCCGTTTGTTTTCCGGCTTTGTTCGGTTCGTTCTTTCTTTGCAACCGGAGTTCTTAAGTTGAACTTTCTGGTTCGTTCTCTTGTTCGAGTTTTACCTGTGCATTAGATGAGTACTTATTGTGTGCTTGTTGTTTGTCTGCGATAGATCACCCGGATTGCGCCGCCTTACTTCGAAACCCTAGGTCTCGCGGATCATCAGCAAGGCAAGTAACACTTTGATCATACCTCTACAACCCAGTTTTATTGCATTAGATCAATCCTCACATTGCATGATTAGGATCTAATTAAATTGTGGGATGGGAAGTAGTTGAGGTAGTACCTATTACCTGTATTATCAAACCTTTGGGAGTTACTTCTACGTTTGCTATTATGCCATGCTATGCTAGTAGACGTGGATTGGGTGAGTGATATCCATGACAGATGTGAGTTGTTAATTTTAATGGTTTATCTAAGGTGGCAACTTAAACACACATCTGGGTGGATTGAGGCACCTGATGTCTATCAGGACTTGCCTGTTTTTTTGGACCGCCACCCAGGCTCAAAGGGATCATAAGATCTTTCATGCTAGAAACTTCCGTGTGCAGCCACAAGCTTATGGGCTCTGCATAGTTGACTAAGTTGTGCGAACTCTTACAGTGGTAGACTAGCAGATGTAGGGGTAGGTGGTACGGTCTACCCGATCGTAAGGTGCTAGCGCTTCTGAAAGACTATGTCTCGGTCATCCGTCTTCTCAAACACCATGTAGTGCGAGAAACCAAACGGAGGCGATCGAGTCTTGTGGGGAAAAGTGCGCAAACCTCTGCAGAGTGTACAAACTAATCATGATTAGCCGTGTCCCCGGTTATGGACAACTTGAGTATCTAGTACTTGAATATCATGTGAATCTCATCATGTTACTTCTAATTAATTGTTGGGTTTTAATTGTTCACTTAATTGGGATCGGAATGCTGTCAACCATTCTCGATGTTTAACAACTACCATGATAGTTAAATAAATTTATTCCTTTGCAGTAGGGAAAAACTGGCTTTACGCAAAACTGTAACCATAGAGCTTTCCACCAGCCATATATGCATGTAGTATAGCTGTTTCATTCCATTACTCTCTATGTGTTACATTGCCAGCATATTCCATGTGCTGACCCGTTTTCGGGCTGCAACTTTCATGTTGCAGACTTTTCAGACGACGAGTAAGGTGCTTTTAGGTCGTGGTTCTATACTCAGTGATGCCGTTGGAGTTGATGGACCCATTTATCTTCCGAGTCTTCCGCTGTTATCGTTATTAGATGGCCTTAAGCCATATTTATTGTAATAAGTTCTCTTTGAGACAACGATGTAATAAGTGTGTGATTGCCACTCTGCTATAAATCCTTCGATGTACTGTGTGGTGTCAGCATTACTGATCCAGGGATGACACCGGAGCACAGTAGACTTGATCCATTCGGGTCGGGTCGCTACAGAGATGGTATCAGAGCACACGCTGACTGTAGGACACGACCACTAAGTTAAAGCCATAGATCACCATTCTCTTCTCATTTTCTAACTCCTCATCTTTTCTACCCTTTTAGGATGACGAACGCGAAGATTAAGTACGCTCAACCGGATGAAGGCACACCATTTGGATTTCACTTGAAGGAAGTCACCAAGTACCTGAACATTGGATTACCAAGCTTCACGGGAACCTTCAACGCCACTCTGCCTGAAGAGGAGCGCTGGAAGATTCAAGCTCACGTTCCGGGAAGAACATTCGCGCCAATCACGAAGCCTAGATAGTGTTTTCAATGCACCAACCTGGAGTCTGGGAAAGAGCATGGCAGCTCATATCACCATAGGACGCATTGGAGAAGTTTCAAGAAGACCTCAAGGACACTATCTACCAGATTTGCGGACGCCGAGATGAACAATGGGAGTTAGTCAGCACCAAGAAGGATAGATCCATTGCATCTTTCATCCAGGAGTTAAACCAGCACATTCGACGCCACGAGAACCAGATGTGCAATGATGATAGAGTTGAAGAATGCAAAGGCAGGATCATCGAGCTAGAAGGAGAACTGAAGTCTACACGCAAGGACTACATGGACGAGATCGTAGCTCTAGCAAGACACAATGGCGATCTTAAGCAGGAGATTGAAGAACTCAAGGGGAAGTTAGCATCCAGGAAGGAAGACGAGTACGTCGCATGTCCGGACAACTACATCATCATCGACGACACCGATTCGGATCCAAGTGAACCCGACTTTGAAGACGAAGCTGGAGCAGATATCATGGAGTCTTCCACCGGTTCAAATTTCTAGATGACCACCAGATAGTAGTAGTATTCCCCCCATGTAAACATTATAGTCGAGCACTTTTGCGATAGTTAGACCGATTGTAAGCCCTTGTTTGATTGAATGAAGTGATTTTGTGTGCATTTGCTCATGTGCATTGGGGTAGTGTTTTCCCTTTAGACCTCACTCTATTCTTAATTCTCGTCTTTTCTAAACCCTCAGATGCCTCCGAGACGTGACAATGGATTCCCACCGGAGCTCACTCAGTTGATCCAGCAGCAGAATCAATTGATGCAGATGTTAGTCCAGAACCAGCAGAACAACAACAACAACACCACCACCACCACCACCTGTTGACCACTTAGCCCGTTTCCTTAGGCTGAATCCGCCGGTGTTTTCCAGTAGCACCGAGCCAATAGTAGCAGACGATTGGCTCCGCAAGATAGGAAGGGAGTTGACCACTGCAGGATGCACGGATGGTGAGAAAGTGAAGTTTGCCGCCACCAGCTTGACGGACCCGCGGCAGCATGGTGGGAGAATTTCACAGCCACTTACCCAGTTGACACTGTCACATGGGATCAGTTTCAGCAAGCTTTCCGCACTGCCCATGTTTCAGCAGGAGCTATGGCCATGAAGAAGCGTGAGTTTCGCAACTTACGCCAAGGAGGAAGGACAGTTGGCCAGTACGTTGACGATTCAGCAAGTTAGCACGTTATGCCCCAGATGACGTTGCTACGGATGCAGCTAAGCAGGAGAAGTTTCTGGAAGGACTGAATGATGAACTAAGCATGCAGTTGATGGTAGCAGTTTCAACAACTACCAGGAGTTGGTAGATCGTGCCATCATGATTGAAGGGAAGCAACAGCAGATTGAGAACCGTAAGAGGAAGTATGGACAGGGGAAGTATAACTCTGGAGCCCAGCAGAAGCCCCGTTTTGCCCCTAAACCGGGATTTCAGTTTCAGCACACCCATGGAGGAGGTAGCTCGCACAACCATAATGGCCACAAGAATGGTAATGGGAATGGAGGAAGCAACGGCCAGAACCGGACCACCCCATCGACCCCAACCAAGAGAGATCTGAGTCAAGTCACTTGTTTCAAGTGTTCCAAGACCGGACATTATGCCAATGAATGTCCTGAAGGCCAGAATGGAAATGGCAATGGAAGCTCTGGGAAGAAGCCGAACCCTTTCAATAGGGGACAGGTGAACCACGTTAATGTGGAGGAGGTTGAAGATCAGCCCGATGCAGTAATCGGTAAGTTTTTGGTTAAGTCATTTACCGCACTCGTTCTTTTCGATACTGGTGCATCGCATTCATACATATCAAGGGGATTTGTGGAAAAGTATAGCCTGCCCACTAGGATTCTTAAAACACCTATGCTAGTAAGCTCGCCAGGAGCAGAATACATGGCCAGACAAGGATGTTTCCAAGTACCATTAAGTATAGGAAGGCATGTTTCCCAACGGATTTAATTATTCTGGAATCCCAAGGTCTGGATGTGATTCTTGGTATGGATTGGCTGTCGATGTATGGAGGAAACATCGATTGTGCTAGTAAGACAATTTTGCTTACCACACCAGAAGGAAGAAGGATCAAGTATGTATCCCGGCATGTGCCAAACAGGACACAAGTGAACTGCTAACAGGAGTTGTGCAAGAGGAAGTACCAGTGGTAAAGGATTTTCCTGATGTATTTCCTGAGGAATTACCAGGCATGCCACCGGATAGAGACATTGAGTTTTTGATTGAGTTATTGCCAGGTACAGGCCCAATATCGAAGCGACCGTACCGGATGCCAGCAAAGGATTTGGTGGAAATTAAGAATCAGATTAAGGAGTTATTGGATAAAGGTTACATTCGCCCAAGTTCTTCGCCTTGGGGATCACCCGTACTTCTAGTGGAAAAGAAGGATGGATCATTAAGGATGGTTGTAGATTATCGGGGATTGAATGAAGTAACCATCAAGAACAAGTACCCACTGCCAATGATCAACGATCTGTTTGATCGGTTGCAAGGAGCTAAAGTGTTTTCCAAGATCGATTTGCGATCAGGGTACCATCAGTTGAAGATTCGAGAGCAGGACATACCTAAGACAGCATTCACCACAAGATATGGACTGTATGAGTATACCGTTATGTCATTTGGATTGACTAACGCACCTGCCTATTTTATGAACCTGATGAACAAAGTGTTTATGGAGTTTTTGGATAAGTTCGTCGTAGTGTTCATTGATGACATCCTAGTTTATTCAAAGAATGAAGAGGAGCATAAGGAACATTTGCGTTTGGTTTTGGAGAAACTAAGGGAACATCAGTTATACGCCAAATTCAGCAAATGTGAGTTTTGGTTGAAGGAAGTTGGATTCCTCGGACACGTTATATCCGGAGAAGGTATAGCAGTTGACCCCACTAAGGTTGAGACCGTAACCGAATGGGAATCACCAACGACAGTTGGAGAGATCCGGAGTTTTCTTGGACTCGCAGGATACTACCGGAGATTCATTGAGAACTTTTCAAAGATTGCAGCCTATGACTGAGTTGTTGAAGAAGGATACTAAGTTCAAATGGACTGAGGAGTGTGAGGCTAGTTTCCAGGAGTTGAAGAAACGATTGGTTACCTCACCAGTGTTGATTTTGCCAGATCAGACCAAGGATTATGAGGTGTATTGCGACGCTTCACGTCGAGGACTTGGAGCAGTGCTTATGCAGGAAGGGAGAGTTGTTTCGTATGCATCACGACAACTGAAGCCTCATGAGTTGAATTATGCCACGCATGATTTGGAGTTAGCAGCCGTAGTGCATGCATTGAAAACGTGGAGACATTTCCTCATTGGAAATCATTGTGAGGTGTACACGGATCACAAGAGTTTGAAGTACATTTCACGCAGAAGGAGTTGAACCTCGACAAAGGAGATGGTTGGAGCTCATCAAGGATTATGACATGAGATTGCATTACCATCCCGGAAAAGCTAATGTAGTAGCTGACGCATTGAGCCGTAAGAGCCATGTCAATACAATGACGGGATACCAAAGGAGTTAGCAGAAAACCTTCGTGAGCTATGTTTGGAAATAGTTCCGAGAGGCTATGTAGCAGCATTGGAGATTCAGTCAACATTGATGGATAAGATCAGAGAAGCTCAGAAATCTGACAAGGAGATTGCTGCTATAAAAGAGAAATTGAGCGAAGGAAAAGCAAAGGGATTTCGTGAGGATGAGCACGATACCTTATGGTTTGAGGACCGTGTTTATGTGCCCAATGACCCGGAGATCAGGAAGTTGATTTTGCAAGAGGCACATGATTCACCATATTCGATTCACCCAGGGAATACCAAGATGTATTTGGATTTGAAGGAAACATTCTGGTGGACCGGAATGAAGAAGGATATTGCAGCATATGTAGCAGTTTGTGACGTATGTCAGAGAGTAAAGGCAGAGCATCAGAAGCCAGCAGGATTGTTACAACCATTGCCGATACCCGAATGGAAGTGGGATAAGATAGGCATGGATTTTATCACAGGACTACCCAGGACAAAATCAGGCTATGACTCGATATGGGTAGTAGTTGATCGTTTGACGAAGGTAGCACATTTTATTCCAGTTAAGACCACTTACACCAGTGCTAAGTTGGCAAAGATATACATGACTAGGATCATTTGTTTGCATGGAGTTCCGAGGAGTATCGTATCAGATAGAGGAACTCAATTTACCTCAAAATTTTGGAATCAGTTGCATGAAACTTTAGGAACCAGACTAGAGTTCAGCACAGCTTTTCATCCGCAGACAGATGGACAGACCGAGAGAGTCAATCAGATTTTGGAAGATATGCTGAGAGCTTGTGCACTAGATTATGGATCTAGTGGGACGATAACTTGCCGTATGCGGAGTTTTCTTATAACAACAGTTACCAAACCAGTTTGAAGATGGCACCTTTCGAAGCTTTATACGGAAGGAGGTGCAGGACACCGTTGTCATGGGACGAAGTTGGAGACCGTCAGTTCTTTGGACCAGATTTGATTAAGGAGTCTGAACGGAAAGTTAAGTTGATTCGCGATAGGCTCAAGGTAGCCCAGTCCAGGCAGAAGAGCTACGCAGATTCTAAACGCAAGGAGACAGTTTACGAAACCGGAGACAGAGTTTATCTTCGAGTATCCCCACTTCGAGGAGTTAAGCGCTTTGGAGTTAAGGGAAAATTAGCACCGCGTTTCGTTGGACCGTACAAGATCTTGCAACGTATGGGAGAAGTCGCTTATAAGTTGGAATTACCAGAGGGACTGTCAGGAGTTCATGATGTATTCCATGTTTCTCAGCTGAAGAAATGTCATGCCGAGATGGCGGAGGTACCGCTAAGAGATACCGTGCACAAGTTCAGTTGGAACGATTAACATATGAGGAGAAGCCAGTCAAGATTCTCGAGTTTGCCAGCCGAGTCACTCGTAGCAAGGTTATCAAGTTTTGCAAAGTTCAGTGGAGCCACCACACGGAGGATGAAGCCACCTGGGAAGAGAGGAAGATTTGCTCAAGGACCACCCTCACCTATTTTCTAGCCAACCCGAATCTCGAGGGCGAGATTCATCTTAAGGGGGGTAGGTTTGTAACATCCCAAATTTTCAATTTGGAATGTTATACATTAGATCATCATTGCATATCATATTTTCTTGCATTTTGGTTGATCCTAGAAATTTCACGCAACTCAAGGACCCTCGGAGAGAGTTGGAGATTTCGTTATTTTCATATTTGAGAGTTTTCTCGAATTTTGAAAATAGGATCATTTGATTTATTTATTTTATCTTCAATAATTTTTCCGGTGTCAAAATATGAGAGAGGGAATAATATGACTTTCCCAAATTTAGGAAAAATGAAGATATAATAAATAGATCAATTTTGCTTTCCGGTGTTTATTTGCATTTTATTTGGATAGGGAAAAATGCGCGTTTTCAAAAATTGCATTTTAGGTCGGAAATTCATTTTGTTCGACTCATTTTTAGGAGTCGGGGAAAATTTACTTTAGTAATTTTGGAGTTCGTTTAGTTTAGTTTTCTTTTGTTTTTCTGCGCGCGAATCCAGTTAAAAAAAAGGGACCAAGGCCAGCCGGGCCAAAGGCCCAGCCAGCCGGCCGCCTCCCCAGCCAGCGCGCGCGCCAGGCGCAGCGCCAGGCCGCCGCCTCCCTCGCTCTAGGCTGAGTCCCAGAGGGACTCTAGGCCGGTTAGCCCCCCTTTCCTTGTTTTGTTTTCCCTCTTTTGCTTGCCCCTACCCCAAGTAATCCCCCCACCTATATAAATACACCCCAACCCCCCCCTCTCCTCACATCAATCCCAAGCCCCTCTCCTCCTTAGCCGCGCCCCACCCCGCGCCCCTCACCCGCCGCCGCCGCCCTATAGCCGCCGCGCCCTATAGCCGCCGTCGCCGCCGTTCGCCGGAGCCTCGCCGAGGTTGTCCTGCGCCGCGTCTCTTTTCTCCCCTCGGTTCAGTTTTTCTTCTAAACCGTTCCGGTTTTCTTTTGTTTTTTATTTCGGTCTTTTCCGAAACCCTAGATTGGTTTTCGTTCTTCTTTTGGACCATTCGTCTCAACGAACGTGATCACCGATTGCCGGGGTTGCTGATCCACGGGCACCTATGGGACCGGCGGACCGGGTCCCTTTCGGTTCGGCGGGGGCGGAGGTTGTGCAAAGAGCAGATCGAGGCGAAGCACGCGAGCGATTTACCCAGGTTCGGGCCGCACGGATGCGTAAAACCCTACTCCTGCTTTGTGGTTTGGTATTGATTTCTAGCTCGGGAGCGCGGAGTGCTACAGTACACACCGGCGGCTAGCAAGACCGAGCGTGGGTGGTCGGAATGGTCCCCCCTTCCCCGTTGCACACGGGCCTCCTTTTATATGCTCAAGGGGTTACCGACATAGCAACGGAGATAAAGGGCAAAAATGGAAAGGCGCTGTGGTAGGCACAGCTACCTGCTACAGTGTTATCATACCTAACCCTGACGGCAGGGGACAAGGGCATTAAATGCCCGTCTGTGTCACCTAAACAGTACCGAAAGGGACCGCTAGGGACGCCACCGTTTGCCACGATGGTTATTTGTCAGCGCCTGCTTGCCACCTCGCACCCCTAGCTGCACGGCCTCCTGCCACGTGTGCTTGGGAAGGTCCCAGAGCGGCACGTGGCGGGTGTGTTGGAGCGCGGGCATGAAGTGGGGGTTTCCCGTGGCAAGCGCCTTGCCGCGGTTGTCGTCTTGTCGTGCTCGGGAGCTTGTCTCTCACCGGGCCTTGCCGGGATGCGTGGCGCGTCGCGGCGAGTTTTCTTGGTACGCCTTGGTTGGCCTTCCCGGCAAGCTCCTCTTGCCGGGGTCTTGTCTTCTTCCCGGCAAGCTCCTCTTGCCGGGGTCTTGGTTTGAGTACTTTGTTCTTGAATGGCTCCAAAGGAACCACGGAGGATCTTGGCGGTCGCCCGGCAAGCCTTGCCGCGGGGTGCTGCGACTGCCCGTGCACAAGTTCGGGATACTAGGGTACCCCTACTCTAGTACACCGACAGGAGTTCCGGTTAACGAACGTCCGTTCGTTTAACCGTTCTTCGTTTCCTTTTCGTCGGATTTATTCCGCGATCGCGATCTCAGATCCGATCTTCGTTCTAGTCTTTCTTCTCGCTCGTTTATCGGAATCAGGTGATTCAAGCGCCTGGAGTTTCGTTTCGAAACCGCCGTTCCGTCTAATCAACTTAAACAAGTTTTTGCCCCGGTAAAATTTGACCTAGTTTCAACTTGCTAGAACCGAGTTGTTTTCTTCCGCTGTTTGTTTTCCGTCTTTGTTCGGTTCGTTCTTTCTTTGCAACCGGAGTTCTTAAGTTGAACTTTCTGGTTCATTCTCTTGTTCGAGTTTTACCTGTGCATTAGATGAGTACTTATTGTGTGCTTGTTGTTTGTCTGCGATAGATCACCCGGATTGCGCCGCTTGTTACTTCGATTCCCTAGGTCTCGCGGATCATCAGCAAGGCAAGTAACACTTTGATCATACCTTTTCTACAACCCATGTTTTATTGCATTAGATCAATCCTCTCACATTGCATGATTAGGATCTAATTAAATTGTGGGATGGGAAGTAGATGAGGTAGTACCTATTACCTGTATTATTATGAAACCTTTGGGAGTTACTTCTACGTTTGCTTATTATGCCATGCTATGCTAGTAGACGTGGATTGGGTGAGTGATATCCATGACAGATGTGAGTGTTGTTAATTAATGGTTTATCTAAGGTGGCAACTTAAACACACATCTGGGTGGATTGAGGCACCTGATGTCTATCAGGACTTGCCTTTTTTTTGGACCGCCACCCAGGCTCAAAGGGATCATAAGATCTTTCATGCTAGAAACTTCCGTGTGCAGCCACAAGCCATTATGGGCTCTGGCATAGTTGACTAAGTTGTGCGAACTCTTACGGGGTGGACTAGCAGATGTAGGGGATGTAGGTGTACGGTCTACCCGATCGTAAGGTGCTAGCGCTTCTGAAAGACTATGTCTCGGTCATCCGTCTTCTCAAACACCATGTAGTGCGAGAAACCAAACGGAGGCGATCGAGTCTTGTGGGGAAAAGTGCGCAAACCTCTGCAGAGTGTACAAACTAATCATGATTAGCCGTGTCCTCGGTTATGGACAACTTGAGTATCTAGTACTTGAATATCATGTGAATCTCATCATGTTACTTCTAATTAATTGTTGGGTTTTAATTGTTCACTTAATTGGGATCGGAATGCTGTCAACCATTCTCGATGTTTAACAACCACCATGATAGTTAAATAAATTTATTCCTTTGCAGTAGGGAAAAACTGGCTTTACGCAAAACTGTAACCATAGAGCTTTCCACCAGCCATATATGCATATAGTATAGCTGTTTCATTCCATTACTCTCTATGTGTTACATTGCCAGCATATTCCATGTGCTGACCCGTTTCGGGCTGCAACTTCTCATGTTGCAGACTTTTCAGACGACGAGTAAGGTGCTTTTAGGTCGTGGTTCTATACTCAGTGATGCCGTTGGAGTTGATGGACCCATTTATCTTCCGAGTCTTCCGCTGTTATCGTTATTAGATGGCCTTAAGCCATATTTATTGTAATAAGTTCTCTTTGAGACAACGATGTAATAAGTGTGTGATTGCCACTCTGCTATAAATCCTTCGATGTACTGTGTGGTGTCAGCATTACTGATCCAGGGATGACACCGGAGCATAGAGCACGTGATCCATTCGGGTCGGGTCGCTACATCCCCCTCCACCTTTTTCGTGTAGCCATACGTTAGGTCACACCCGGCACATCTTATTGCCTTGTTATGCTTGTGGTGCTATGTTGCTTTATATTTACTGTTTCTTCCCCCTCTTCTCTCGGTAGACCCCGAGACTGATGTTGCCCCTGTGATCGACTACGTCGACGATGACACTTCTTCCTTTTCAACAGAGCTTCCAAGCAAGCAAACCCTCCTTAAGCATCCCGATATCGCCCATTTCTTTCCCTCTCATGCTTGCATTAGAACTGCAACTGCTTTCTATATGATCCTACTCTGATGCATAGCCTGTTGTTGTTACCTGCTTTCTTACCTTACTTGATTATCCTAAACTCCTTAGTATATGTTGGTTAGAGATCCATCAGTGACCCCACCTTGTCCCAGTTGCCTCGCTTTTATGTTTGATGACTCGATCAACGTGATCAATGTCCAGGTCCCGACGCCGCACATCACCACCCTAGTTGTACAGCTCTGCAGAGTTACCATCGAGTGCCGAGGGTGGAACCTCTTACATCACTCCCGATGAGAGCTTAGTAGTGTAGCTATACGGCCGAGGTCATCGAGGGTGATTTCCTCCTTAACCACTTCCGTTACGGCTCTGTCGTGCAACCCCTCAAGTGTGAACCTCGAGGGTGGATCCTCTTACGTTCACCTTGATGATAACATCGAGTGGAATTCACCAGGGGTGATTCCTCGGGTTTTCCCCTTGGTGTTAGACACACAGTTACTATGGTTACTATGACTTACACTGAACCATGTTACTAAAGACGGGTCGGCCCTGAGCGGTACCCGCGTGAGCTTAATTGCGAGTGATGTGGAGACGGGTTGACCTGGAGGGTGCCCGCGAGATACTTATGAGGCGTGGCCAGGCATTCTTAGCCCTTGCCACAAGTACTCGAGACGGGGCGATGGGGTCACATCGATCGTGAGTCTCTGCTCGTTACCGCATGCTCCTAATCCACTACGATTTGGATATTTGATCTGAGGGGCCTCTAGCCTGATAGCACTAACCATCACGTGGGCATAGTATGGGCGTTCTGCGTCGTATGCATCAGCCGAAGCTTAATAGACGTCAGCAACTGAGCGGCGCGCGCCAGGTTGGACTGGTAAGCACCTGCCTTTTTGAAGGAGGTAGCTAGGTCTGCTCACCGGCCACCCACGCAACGTGCAGGAGTTCCCGGGGAGATGGCCCATGACCCCTGGGGGCATAGGTTTAGTCCGGCATGCTGGCCTCTCTATTAAGCCTAGGTCGGGTTGCGGCGTATTGTTTGGCCGAGGCCGGGCATGACCCAGGAAAGTGTGTCCGGCCGGAGTTAATCGAGCGTGGTGGCTAAGTTGGTGCATCCCTGTAGGGAAGAAAACATCTATCCATAGCCTGTCCTACGGTAACGGACACTTGGAGTTGTATCCCGATCGATAAAACTAGAATTGGATACTTGTGATTAGAACTGGATGGTGATGATATTCGGAATGTGTTGACACTTGGATAGTATGGCTCTAGGATTGCTTGCTCGCAAGGAGTCGAGAAAGGATCTCTGGCCGAGGTGATAACACTTACTGCTACTTTACTTTATGCTACTCTACTCCCTCCTGTTGCTGCAAGATGGTGGTTTCCAGAAGATGCTAGTCTTTGATAGGCTAGGCTTTCCCCTTCCCTTCTGGCATTCTGCAGTTTAGTCCACAGATACAACCCATTCCTTTGATACAGATGCATACTTAGTTTAGATCTGATGTAAGTCTTGCGAGTACTTTGGATGAGTACTCACGGTTGCTTTGCTACCTCTTTCCCCCATACCCGTTTGTTGCGACCAGATGACGGATCCCAGGAGCCAGACGACACCACTGATGACTGCTGCTACCCCAAGGGTGCCTACTACTACATGACAGCCGCTGACGACTTGGAGTAGTTAGGAGGCTCCCAGGCAGGAGGCCTTGCCTTTTCGATCAATGTTGCTTTTGTGCTAGCCTTCTTAAGGCAAAACTTGTCTAACTTATGTCTGTACTCAGATATTGTTGCTTCCGCTGACTCTTGTGTATTCGAGCTTATGTATTCGAGCCCTCGAGGCTCCTGGCTTGTAATATAAAGTTTGTATTATTTTAATTTGTGTCTAGAGTTGTGTTGTGATATCTTCCCGTGAGTCCTTGATCTTGATCATACACATTTGCGTGTATGATTAGTGTACGATTGAATCGAGGGCGTCACAAGAAGGGGGATTCGACGCTTTGGCTCACAGCAGATCCGACGACGGCGTCAGCGAGCTCGAGGGAGGTCTGATGAGGGTAGAACGGCGAAGGCGATCTTGGCGGCCAGAGCTTCGAGACAAGGCCGGGGACGGCGATACGGGGGTTCCAGCGTCGCGTTAGTCATCGGAGAGGACGAGGACATCGAGGCCGAGCTCTCACACATGGCGAGCGGTCGAGGGGGATGCGGTGGCTACGCGAACGGTGACGGCAAGCTTGCGGTGGCTTCGTTCCTATCACGGAGCGGACGAGGAAGAGAACGGGGGAGAGGGAGAGCGATCCAGACAGTTCTGGGGGTAGCGTGGCGTCTCTAGGGTGTCTAGGCCATCAGGGGGGGGGGAAGCAGGCAGGGTGGAGGTGGCGCAGCGCGTGCCCGCGTGCTCTCCCCACACGCGCCAGGAGGACAGGGGTGACTGGCAGGGGAGGCCCAGGTGGGCTGGGCCGGTAAGCTACAGTAGCAGGCCACACAGTTAAGCTACAGGTAAGTTTGTCTCTCTCTTCCATTTCTTTTCTGTTTTTTATTTTCTGTAATTTGTTAGATTTGATTTGAGGCATCAAATCATTTAGAACTTTCTTTAAATTTTTATGTGAGCTCAGAAAATTAGTCCAAGGCCACATGCAAACTTGCAAAAATTATTTGTACTTTATCTCTTATATAACAGAAATAAATCCAACTCAAATATGTTATTGATTTAATTCAAAGGCCCAAAATAAAGTATCTCCGAGAATCCAAAAATATTGTTTTGAGTTTTAGCTCTTGCCAATATTTTCAGAGACTAAGAGGAACATTTTCTTGGACTTCTTTGAAAGAGATTTTAATGTTGATTATTTCTGAAATGATTTCTGAGGGTTTCAACTAACCTCAATTCAACTTTCATAAACATAACGATGACGATGACATGATGAGATTCAAAGGCAAGCAAGGCTAATCTAGGGCTGTGACAACTCACCCCCACTAAACAAGAATCTCGTCCTAAGATTCAAGACATGAGGTAAGAAGAGAAAGGGGACACAAAGTTAACACGATCTTCAGGATCCAACTGCCCTTCTTGAAGAAGTTGATTCATTGCATCATATTGATCCTGACGTCTTTGCCTTCGGGAACTTCATCAAACACGACGGTGAGAAGAAAGGGAAAACTCTAAAGAGTCGATCTTCTCGAAGATCGAGCCAACACAATCAGGCTCACGAAAGGCACTTGAACATATTCTTGAGCTGAGACACAAACACATGTCAAGAGGTATGGAAAGAAACAAATGATGAAGGTTTAATTTGGTAGGCAATAATTCCATGCTTAAGATGATGGTGCATGGTTTCAAGATAGCGTGGAAATAATTGCCATGATTCCATAACGGGGCACCTTAGGGAAGGTGACTCGTAGAATTATTCCCTTAAGTGGCAAAAAGAATTAATTTTGATATAGAGATCGCTGAGACTCTTTATACCAGCCTAAGGCAATCACAAACGATCGTGTGAAGGAGTTCGAAAGAGTGGCATTCTCAGACTAGAATGGATGATGTGGACTACTTTGTTGAAGACAACGCAATGAGTGATTTTGCTTATCATTGGAGATGGATGGGACCCATGGTAAGTCCAATTTCGAATATGATCTTGGATAGCAACTGCTGAGAAGGCAACCCATGGGAAATTGGCACAATGGCAGTGCAAGATGGGAACAAAATGCAACTGTTGGGAATGTTCCAACCATCATATCTGCCTGACATTCAGATCCAATTGGTGATATGATACTACAGACTCAGCATGTCTGAAAAGAAAGTTTGCAACACAAATAGACGAGATGACGTTGCGAGATTATCGGGAAATGAACTACGATAGCAAGCTCCAAAACATGAGATGGTTCTTCTACATACATGTGAGCATGTTGTCCAAGACAAGAATGACCACATAGTAGTCTTATAATAAAACACTATCGAGTTCAGGTTAGGATCCATCATCAAGGGTTTCAAAGTCTTTACGCAAGTCCATGGATTAGATCCCAAGCATAGACTTCTCTTCCTTGAACAAATCAATCAGTGGCTTGGTGTGCTAGGGATACATATAGAATGAAGCTTGCAAGTCTTCAAACCAAATAATACTTCACACATGTGCAAGACTAACTTGGGATGATTCCAGAGGAAGCAAAACAAACTTTTTCGAATTCTCGGCGGCAACTTGCACCGAATGCACGTGAATTAGAGGAAGTCTCTTCTTTCATCCGAACATATACCTCATGAACGGAACACAAAGGCATTGCTTACAAAGTTTCCAACACTAAGCTTTAATGTTCAACGCAAATCATGGAGATGATAATTATGTTGCCGATGGGCTCAATAACAATTCATCCATGTTTCCATATAAATGGAGTTCCACGATTAAGTGAACACGGTGATAGCATTGGTCAGAACCAAAAGATGTAATGGTGTATGCTTGAAGGAGATGAACCATGATTAAGACAACATTATGAGAATCGTTGGTTCTGATTTGATTTGATGATAGCCCATACTCAAATCAAAGATTGGATAAGACGGTAGCGCCGAAAATTGATCACGAGGATCAATCCATGAAGATATCATCTTTCTTCAACAAACACACAAACACAAGGATATCCCTTTGGAGATGAACTAAGCGGGACAAGCTTCCATCTTCCAACTCTCCAAGTTATTGTTTAGCCTATCCAACTAGTTCAGGAGTATCCAACACAGATCCTTGGAGAAAAGGTGGTTTATAGAAAAACCAACTTGATCATGCACTCAACATATCAGTCAGGTGACAACCTGGTAATACTTCCTTGAAGATATCTGGAAAATTATGAACCACCGATATGTTACTAAGCTCGAGAACAACCTTGCTTTTCAGGCAAGACGATATGATCAAATAAGCAAGGGATTGGCACATTCCTAACTCATTGATCGAGGAGTGCACCACGGAAAATGGACTAGGTAGCATAATCTATCTTAGAATGATGATTCAATAACCAACACACTAAGAATGGAATTATCATCCATTAACTACCAAACAACATGGTAGCTAGGAGTATTTATTTTACACACCACGGTTCACTTGTCGGCATTTCGGTTGCCATAACACGGGTACCGAGAAATGAACAATGATAGCGAGAAGTATCATTGCATCAAGAATTCATAAGAGGTGGTGCAATTCCTAAGATATTCTTGACAAAATAAGTAATACTCTAGGGTAGACAAAACAAAAGTTGGATTGGCATTTTGATCTGCAGGATGCAACTGTTTAGACCCAATCCTGGAAATGCATAAGGTACCGGAGTTTGTTTCTCCTAGTCATTCCGGAATAGAATGGCTTGATGGACTACAAGGGTAGAAGGCATCGATGAACGCGGATGCAAAAATACTCCCGACTATCAACTAATACACAAGGGTCAGAATACAATTGAAAAGGGACAACTCAAGGGACATATATCTTTCTGAGTTGTGGATGCATAGATTAGTATGTCCAGCAAAGCTCAACATTTCTTCCGGATAACCCATGCAGAAAGGTAGAACTGGCAGATTCACAATGTCGAATGGAGAACTCATCAAGAGCACTCTGGTTGTGCTCTTTTGGTTCAAAAGAACTTCTGCCATATGCAGTTCATGGTATTTGGAAGAAGGAAATACCATGGACCTCAAGGACTATCGCAAAGGTTACTAATACCCTAAAGGAATGAGCAGACACTATCAACAGGAAGTAAGTTGAGTGAATCTTGGGTTTGAGAACCCAGATAGAATTCCTACTAACTAAATGGCATCACAAGATGCTTTCGAGAATGACGACCAGAATCATCACACCGAGAACACAAAACATGGCTAGATTACTAGGTGGTTCTCTAAGACACCTAGAGTCATAATAATAGCTCCAACATATGTACCGATGCAATGGAGTACCTCAACTCGACGATTAGTGTGGTTATCTGGCCCAAAGGAACATCGAGAATGGAAAGAAGGGATTTGCAAATGCATCAGACTATTTAGAAACCTTGAATGACTCGGACGACATAACGGCTGTAAATGCTCAAAAAGATTTGAGACATCCTGCAAAATGGTGGCATAACCACTCAACAACATCATATCAAGGTTCCAAGTCCAACTAACAACACACAGGAGTAGTAGAAACTGAACTGAGTCTTGAGACCAACAATCCTAAGTGTCTACGGATTAATAACACGTGATCCTGATAGAAAGATGAGAAGCCTAGTTCTTAATCCTCGTAGAAGAGAAGAGGATGACTCAGATCAGAAGGACATAAGGTAAAGGAGTAAAAATATCCTTACGTTCCCTTCCACAATCAATTCCCTTATATAACTAAGAATTTCTAGACTCAACTTCAACTAGTTTGGCTTGGTAATCCTACAGGCAGTCAGGCTATGATATCAAAATTGTCAGGACCCCAATCCTAAGTCACACCGATCTAGCATGTAACACATCATAACGCTTTGCGGCCTCACGCACGGTATCCCCACGAGTGCCACCTTACCTGGCCTGGGACCGTTTGCACCTTTTGGCTCACGTATATGATAGTGTCACTAGAATCCATATGACAGAGAACCCGGGCCGACATGACTAGTCGTGAATCCAAAGTGGCACTAACTTACAGGGATAGGCATACATGACCCAGCAACGAACGTTTCGGTCATGAATGTATGAACCCAAGTCGTAGCAAGCTATAAGGACATAAAGGAACAATGCGTGACATTTCCCCGAAGGGACAGACACATGACAGAAGAAGGACACATGCCGGCCAGCCTAAGTGTTGCAGAGCAGTAGCAAGCTACCATAGCTCAGTGAAAGCACTAGGAGACATTTCCCCGTAAGAGAGGCTACCAAGAATAAAGAACTAGGTTGTCGGATCCCACACATACCAAGCATTTCAAAAGCATACACACAATATGCTCAATATTTGCAAATACAACATGACATCACAACAAAACTCTACGACTCAAAGTATTAATTCAATAGGCTCCAAGGAGCCAGATATTACAAACATGAGTCTGATGACCTAGCATTCAAGTCATACAATCAATAAGCACAGGAGGAAGCATAAACATGTCTGAGTACAGACATCTAAAAAGAGAGAAGGCTGGTAAGCCTGTCTATCAACAAGACCCTCCAAAGGGTACAAGATCGTAGCTGAGGTAACAAGCTAAACATCAAAGTCCAAGCAGTACTACTAGTGAGACTGAAGTCTCTCTGCAAAAACATAGATTAAGCAAACGTGAGTACAAATGTACCCAGTAAGACTTACATCAGAACTACCTACATATGCACCAGTATCAACAAAGGGGTGGTGGAGTTTAACTGCAGCAAGCCAGGTTTGACTCAGTGGCTATCTTGTACTACGCCTGCTGATAACTCTTTTGAGGTGGCGCACACGAGTCCACATATTCACCATATCAATACACCACTATGGATCCGCTCCCGTCTCCCTACGAGAAGGCCATCCATAGCACTCACGCTTATCTTGCGCATTTTAGAGTATCCACTTTCACTTGTCTATGAACTGTATAAGCAACCTAGAGGTCCGTTACCGCGGACGCGGCTATTTGAATAGATCATTTATAACCCTGCAGGGGTGTACTTATTCACACACGCTCTCGCCACTTACCGCCATGTACACGCCATGTATCTCGGCAACCTTCAAGCGGAAGCCTGGCAAGGGTGTCGGCCACGACCTGACTAACCACGCAAGTTTCTAGTCCAGGTTTATGGCCTATTCGGGTTCCATACGCAAGGAGATCCGGCCGGGGTGTCGCTCACGGCCGCAAATGATGTGAGCAGGGTTCCCAAGCCCACCAAACGGGCGACTCTTGGTACACCGTGCCACTGCACCTAGTCTGTCCCAAGCCCACCTATACCGGGTACCACTTGGTAGACTACTAGCACTACCTACAAACAACAGAAACTAGTTGCAACTCCTGGACAGACATCAGGTTGATTAATAAGTCGAGAGAGCTTGGAGTGCCTAGAGCCCAATGTGTGGTAGTAGTTGTTCATGATCACAGACACAGAACTCAGTTCCTGAGGACGGTTTCAATGAGACAACCCACCATGTACTCCTACATGGCCTCTCACGGCTACCTTTACCAAATCGTGTTCACACACTTAGCTCTCAATAGTAAGACATGTTCACCATATTCCAATTCACCCCCGATGAATCAGACATGAATCAACTCTAAGCAGTTGCAGGCATGACAACAAGCATGAATAAAAGTAGGCACATCAGGGCTCAAACAACTCCTACTCACACTACTAGGAAAAGGCCTACTAATGGCGCACCAGTTTTGCCTACTAATGGCGCATCACTGGTGCGCCATTACAAGCATGCCATTAGTAATTTTTACTAATGGCGCACCACTGATGCGCCATTAGTATCTGGTATACTAATGGCGCACCACTGGTGCGCCATTAGTATAGGCCAGGTGCGCCATTAGTATAGGCCACTGGTGCGCCATTAGTATTTTTGAATTTTGAAGGCGGGAAAATAGTAGTGGCGCACCGTCTAACCCCCACCGTGCGCCATTGCTATTTTTGAATTTTGAATTTGGATCTGGATCGTGATTTTTTGCTAGTTTTTTTGCTCTTTTTTGGCACGATATTATTTCAAATTTTGTTCCTGTTTTTGGATCTTGTACGTTCTTTTGCCGTGTTCTTTTGCCGGAGAGGAGTTCGCCGGAGAGGAGGAGGAGGAGGTCACCGGAGAGGCGCTCGCCTACATCGCCGGAGAGGAGGAGGAGGTCGCCGGAGAGGAGTTCACCGAAGCATCGGAGAGGAGGAAGGAGAAACCATGAGGGAATGGGAGGAGAGGAGGGAGGAGGGAGCTCACCGGAGAGGAGGAAGGAGAAACCGTGAGGGGAGCGGAGGGGAGGAGAGGAGGGAGGAGGAGGTTCCCGGAGAGGAGGAGGTCGCCGGAGAGGAGGAGGAGGTCGCCGGAGAGGAGGAGGAGGTCGCCGGAGAGGAGGAGAAGGAGTGGAGGAGAGGAGAGGAGGAGAGGAGATGGAGTGGAGGAGAGGTGGAGTGGAGGAGAGGAGAGGAGGAGATGGAGTGGAGGAGAGGTGGAGTGGAGGAGGTGCGCCCAGCCATATATACGACATAGTAATGGCGCACCGTGGGCAGGTGCGCCATTACTAACTTTTTTTTTAATTTTTTGACTTATTTTGAATTTTGAAGGCGGGAAGATACTAATGGCGCACCATGGGCAGGTGCGCCATTAGTAACTTTTTATTTTTTTATTTTTTTGACTTATTTTGAATTTTGAAGGCGGGAAGATACTAATGGCGCACCATGGGCAGGTGCGCCATTAGTAACTTTTTTTTTAATTTTTTGACTTATTTTAAATTTTGAAGGCGGGAAGATACTAATGGCGCACCATGGGCAGGTGTGCCATTAGTGAGTTTGAATTTTTTTTTGAATTTTTTTGCCTCTCCAGATCTTAAAAGCCCCGTATCTTTTTTTCTGTTAGGTAGGATTTTGAAAATGTTTAACGGGTTCCCCTTATTAAATTCGGATGTAACTTTTCGAGTAGATGATTTTTCATTATAAAAAACTTTTCATCCGAGTTAGTATGCAAAAGTTATGCCCATTTTTACAAATTCTCGAGGATTTTGGCAAATGAAGTCGAAAATTCATATTTGCAAATTTTCCCAACAACTAGAACACTATCACATGGGAAATTATTTTCTTTTATTTTTTTGACATTTTCATCATTTTTCTTTTATTTTTTTTAAAACTGAAAAGGCGATCCAGGGGGGGTGCATTCGGTGGAAGTGGTGGCCAAGTTACTAATGACGCACTGTGGCATGGTGCGCCATTACTAGTTCAACTAGTAATGGCGCACCACTCCCACGGTGCGCCATTAGTAGTTTTGACAAAAATTTAAAAAAAAATATTTTTTTTTACTAATGGCGCACCGTGGATGTGGTGCGCCATTACTAGTTCAACTAGTAATGGCGCACCACTCCCATGGTGCGCCATTAGTAGTTTTGACAAAATATAAAAAAAATTACTAATGGCGCACCGTGGACGTGGTGCTCCATTAGTGTCTACCACAGTAATGGCGTACCAACACATGGTGCGCCATTAGTATATAGTAATGGCGCACCACATGTCTGGTGCGCCATTAGTGTCAATTCCATCTATAGCCCTTTTCCTAGTAGTGTCATGCTAGTGGGTTTCATCTATTTACTGTGGCAATGATAGGTCATGCAGAGGAAAGGGGTTCAACTACCACATCATATAACAGTTGAATTGTTGTTGTCCTAATGCAGTAAAAGCGAGCAGAAGCGAGAGAGTGGTATTGTATCAGAATGAACAAGGGGGTTTTGCTTGCCTGGCACTTCTGAAGATAGTATAGCTCTTCATCGGTGTCATTGAACTCATCGTCGGAACATACGTCTACCGAGGGGGAACAACCACTCGCAATAGAGAAAGAACACAACCATTGCAATGCAACAATATGATGCATGACCATGACATGCCAATATGCTGTGATTTCGGCTAATGCAGCTAGCAACAAATTAAATGAAGTTGGTTTGAACCTAAGGTTCAAATTCAAACTCCATATGTGGATATACAAATGCCAATTATGCAAATTGTTATATACAGCAACCTTAGGTTGTTCAAACATGCATGAAAATTCCTTAAACAGATTCCTTGAATTTTTCTGATAATTTTTCATATATAATTTATTTCATTTGGAGTTACGGTTGAATTTCTATGATTTTTTTAGAAGTTTTGACTATTTTCTGGAATTTCCTGGATAAAAAACGCTAGAAAGCATTTGCTGCATCAGCAGGTCAACTGGGTCAAACCTGACCAGTGGGGTCCACTGGTCAGTGACACGGGTGCTAATCCCGCGCTGACTCATACTTTGACCCGCCGCGGGGCCCACTTTTAGTGGCTGAAGGGCGGCTAATCAGTAGGATTAGCCCCTAATGGTCGTGCCATGTCAGCGTGGTTACGCCGGTGATAACCTGAAGCGGCGGTGATCGCCAGCCGGCCGTTTCCGGCAATGGCTGGTCGCGTGGTTAGGTGCGTTGGAGAGCCCGTGGTGCGGGGCATCCAGTGGTGGTCATGGGGATGTCGGGGACGGCGAGTAGAGGCGGCAGTGGAGCTCGGTGGTGTGCGGGTGCTGTGCTTGGGCTCGCTACCGAGCTGCCTAGGATGCACGTCAGCGCCAGGGGAGCTCTTGGGCACGCCCGTTGCACGCTGGCAGCAAACAGAGCACGGGGAGCACGCATGCTGTGGAAATGGCGGAGCCGAGCTTCGGCTCGTGGGCAAGGGAGCTGGAGGGCACGGGAGGACGGGGAAGAAGGGGGAGTCGACGCGTTGGCTCACAGCGGATCCGGCGACGTCGTCAGCGAGCTTCGGGGAGGTCTGATGAGGGCAGAATGGCGAAGGCGATCTCGGCGGCCAGAGCTTCGAGTCGAGGCTGGGGACGATGATACGGGGCTTCCGGCATCACGTTAGTCGTCGGAGAGGACGAGGATGCCGAGGCCGAGCTCTCAGACACGGCGAGCGGTCGAGGGGGATGCAGTGGCTATGCGAACGGCGACGACAAGCTTGTGGTGGCTTTGGTCATGGCGCGGAGCGGACGAGGAAGAGAACGGGGGAGAGGGAGAGCGATCCATATGGTTCTGGGGGTAGCGTGGCATCTCCAGGGCATCTAGGCCGTCGGGGGGGGGAGCAGGCAGGGTGGAGGTGGCGCGGCGCGTGCCCGCTCTCCCCACACGCCCCTGTCCTCCAGGCGTGAGGACAAGGATGACTGACAGGGGAGGCCCAGGTGGGCTGGGCCGGTAAGCTACAGTAGCAGGCCACACAGGTATGCTACATGTAAGTTTGTCTCTCTCTTCCATTTCTTTTCTATTTTCTGTAATTTGTTAGATTTGATTTGAGGCATCAAATCATTTAGAACTTTCTGTAAATTTTTATGTGAGCTCAGAAAATTAGTCCAAGGCCACATGCAAACTTACAAAAATTATTTGAACTTCATCTCTTATATAAACAGAAATAAATCCAACTCAAATATGTTATTGATTTAATTCAAAGGCCCAAAATAAATATCTCTGAGAATCCAAAAATATTGTTTTGAGTTTTAGCTCTTGTTAGTATTTTCATAGACTAAGAGGTACATTTTCTTGGACTTCTTTGAAGAGATTTTAATGTTGATTATTTCTGAAATGATTTCTGAGGGTTTCAACTAACCTCAATTCAAATTTCATAAACATAACTATGATGATGACATGATGAGATGCAAAGGCAACCAAGGCTAATCTACGGCTGTGACATTATAGTTCGGCACCAATGATAATTAAGCGCACACAAACAGCAAATTACATACACTGGACAAATAAAGCTCATACATTATGGACACACATCAACAGAACTTACCATTCAAACTATAATCTCTTCAGAAAATAGAATTGGTCGGATTTAGATAGCACAAATTTCAGTCTGCAAAATCTCCAATTCCTTCATGGTTACCTCAGTGTCTTGTTTCATTTTTTTGACTCCTGCATCTAATACCTGCGTGTCCAGTCTCAACATGTTGACTGTACGTTAAGAATCATGTACACATTGTCTTGCCACCTCTAGTTGATGCTCGAGAACATCAGCACATTCCAATTCCAATCCATAATAATTCGGTAATGGCCATGCCGCACTGCTCACAGATCTTTGTGTTGATCTCACTTCATACTGAAATGTTTCTGTAAGTACACATGACTAGGGCAAAAATATAGTTACAACAGTGAAGCGAGCAAGACAGACTATTTTGTACATGGCAAAGGAGGTGATATTTTAAAAATTATAAAAATGGTAGTCTGTGCAGCCTGCATACAGAAATCTCTCTTAGCTCACCAGAGGAGCATGATGTTGGGGCAAAATCCAAAACACAGACGGTTACAAATTTAGATAGTATGTTGAATATAAGTAAGCAAGCAGTTGGCCATTCTGTAGCTCAATTAATGTCTTAGGGAGCATAATGAACAACGGAGGGATTCATACAAACCTACTACAGCAAGAAAAGCTATGCAATCATTAGCCTAGTATAAACAAGATTGTGAGCCTCATGCAGTAGTAGTTGGTTAATAGACTTCAAAGCTTCAGACACACTTCACGAGAGTAATTAAATGGAAAGGCCTTTAATTATGTCAACTAATAGTTATACAAGTACCCAACATCAAGCATCATTGTTCGACATCTCATTAACTAAGGAGAAATAAAGCAATTGAAAATATCAAATTAACTATGCCTGGAACAAACAAGGAATTGAACTATTGAGTTGGATATAGTGACTTACCTTAACTGATTGAACAGACTCAGCGCTGCTCCTACTTCTATTGCAAGGCTCCTTCCTAACATCTTGTACTTGGAAATCCTCATTCTTATTGTAACACCCCATATGTAACCTGCCATATTTGTATTCCAACTCTTGCCATTTTTGGCACTAAGTTATGATATTTTCCTCGTTGTCGGGTTTTTGTCTTCATGTTGTTTTGTCTTTGTCATGCATCTATCTCATATCATGTCATCATGTGCATTGCATTTGCATACGTGTTCGTCTCATGCATCCGAGCATTTTCCCCGTTGTCCGTTTTGCATTCCGGTGGTCCTATGTCCTTCGGTGCCTCCTTTTATCTCTTTTCATGTGCAGGTGTTAAAAAATTTCTGATTGGATCGAGACCTGCCAAGCGGCCTTGGTTTACTACCGGTAGACCGCCTGTCAAGTTTCGTGCCCCATTTGGACTTCGTTTGATACTCCAACGGTTAACCAAGGGACCGAAAAGGCCTCGTGTGTGTTGCAGCCCAACACCTCTCCAAAGTGGCCCAAAACCCACCTAAACCTCCTCCATCATCTAGATCGTTCGATCGCGATCGCGTGGCCGAAAATCGTGCTCAATTTGGAGCCTCCTAGCTCCTCCTACCTATAAAAAGGCCACTCCCTCAAAAATTCCGGATCCCATCCACCCCTAAACCCTAGCCTCGCCCATCTCTGCCGCCGGACACGTCCGGTTCCCACCGGACGAGTCGCCGCCGCCGCCCGTAGCCAGTGGCGTGCCGCCATGTGGCGCGCCGCCACCCGCTCCGGCCCGCTCGGCCCGGGGAGAGCCCCCGAGGGCCCGAAGCCGCGCGCCACCTCCTTCGCTCCCCACCGCCCGCCGCCATCGCCGCCTTGACCGGCCGCCGCTCCGCCCAGCACCGACCACCCCGACGCCATCCTCCGACGCCCGCCGCCGCCGCCTCGCCGTCCAGCCTCCTCCACTGTGGTCGCCTCTTCTCCGGTGAGTCCCCTCACCGGATCCGGCGCCCCGACCTCGCCGGCCCTCTTCTCCGGTCCTCGGCGATCACCGACATCAACTCCGGCGAGATCCGCTGCTGCCTCGGTTCGCGTGCCGGACGAACCCTAGATCTGGGTTGACTTTTGCCCTAATCTCAGTAATTTTGTGCATTTTTCATCATGCCATAACTCTGCATCCGTAGCTCCGTTTTGGGCATGTAGCATATCAAATTGTTCGTCTCGATGAGTACTTTGTTTCATGTCATTGCAACATGTTCATTTGAGCTCATCTTGATGCCCTAAATGTTGTTGGAAGAGTGCTAGTTTCTGTTAGTTTCATATTCATATCAGTAATTGGACATTTGTCATTTTTGCCATGATTGATGTGTGCCTCCTATGAACTTGAGCTCTACATGTGTTTTGAAGTATGCCATGCCATCTTTACAGGGTGTATGCCATGTTTTTTTTGTGATATCTGTGGTGACTAGAACAAGCATGCAAAGTAGCCCTAGTAATGTTGCTGATTTCAGGGACTTAGAAATATTCTAAGTCTTTGCCCTGATAATATTTTTATGCCATGTATTCATGTTGCTACCGAGTGATCCGTGCCTCTTTTGAGCATGATCAGTAAGGATGTTTTGTAGATATTGTGGTGCTCTATCCATCCATGTCTTTGTTTGCAATTATGGAGCACCCTAGCTTGAGTCAATCGAGCTCTACTTTTACTATAAAATGTTCCTGGCAGAATGTTTACGTGTTAAGCATTTTTGCCGAGGTGGTTGTAGTTGTTCCGTGCATGCCATGATGTTGTTCTTGCCATGTTTAGCTTCTATGCCATGTCTACTTGCTGGGTGTATGCTTAGTTTGTCATGCAATGCCTTGTGGTGAGTGCATCGAGCTCATAAACATGCCTACTTAATATCTGTTTTGCCATGTTCCAGTTTTCTACTAAGTCTGAATCTATTAACGATAATTGCTATGTCCACATGGTTCCATTGTATTTTCTGATCCCTTTTGGCTTATGGTCAGTAAGGGACTTTTGTTGTATGCTTGAGTAGCTTCATGCCATGCCTCGCTTTGCCATGATATGTTCCTGTAGCATGTTTTATCTGCTCTAAACATTAGCTTCCTGATGTTAAATTCCTGACATGTTGTTATTTTCACTAAGTCTGTAACCTGATATCTTTTGCACTTTTGCCATGCTTGTTTGAACCTGTATTGAGTGAATTAGCCATAGCTCAGTGTGTCATCTTTGTCAAGCATCTTGAGTGGATCCCTGTCATGTATTTTGTTGCTATGTTAGGGTGCTGTAGCATGTTGTTCTTGATGCATTTAGATGGCCTCATGCTGTTAATCGCAGACCGGTGCCATATTTGTTTTGCTTGTCATTTGCAAACCGTGCATCCTATTCCGATGATGTTTATATCGATTTCGACCGAAATCGAGTCCTCTTTCCAGTGGAACTCTTGGTTTTCCAAGTTGAGGCCAGGTTCAATCTTTCCTTTTCGAAACATGCATATGCATCGCATATCACATCCCGCATATCATGCCATGTTTTGCATCATGTTGTTTGTGCATTGCACGTGGTTGATTGTGTCTCCCTTTTGCTTGTTGTTCTTTCTTGGGTAGAGCCGAGAGACGAGTACGTGATCGAGGAGCCCGTTGAGTACGTTTACGAGGATCAAGCTAACGTCAACTCGGAGAACTTTGCAGGCAAGATGACCATACCCTCGAAATCACTTCTATCTTTGCTTGCTAGATGCTCGCTCTTTTGCAATGCCTATGCTACGATACATACCACTTGCTTATCATGCCTCCCATATTGCCATGTCAAACCTCTAACCCACCTTGTCCTAGCAAACCGTTGTTTGGCTATGTTACCGCTTTGCTCAGCCCCTCTTATAGCGTTGCTAGTTGCAGGTGAAGATTGGAGTTTGTTCCTTGTTGGAACATGTTTATTGTTGGGATATCATTATTATATCTTGTCTATTTTAATGCATCTATACACTTGGTAAAGGGTGGAAGGCTCGGCCTTATGCCTGGTGTTTTGTTCCACTCTTGCCGCCCTAGTTTCCGTCATACCGGTGTTATGTTCCTTGATTTTGCGTTCCTTACACGGTTGGGTTATAATGGGAACCCCTTGACAGTTCTCCTTGAATAAAACTCCTCTAGCAATGCCCAACCTTGGTTTTACCATTTTCCACCTAGCCTCTTTCCCTTGGGTTTCCGGAGCCCGAGGGTCACCTTTATTTAAACCCCCCTGGGCCAGTGCTCCTCTGAGTGTTGGTCCAAAATGGGCAGCCTGCGGGGCCACCTTGGGGCAAGTCGAGGGTTGGTTTTACTCGTAGCTTGACCTATCCGAGTGTGCCCTGAGAACGAGATATGTCCCGCTCCTATCGGGATTTGTCGGCACATTCGGGCGGCTTTGCTGTTTTAGTTTTACCATTGTTGAGATGTCTTTTAACTGGGATTCCGAGTCTGATCGGCTTGTCTTGGGAGAAGGAATATCCTTCGTTGACCGTGAGATGTCTTGTAACTGGGACACCCCTGCAGGGATTTGAACTTTCGAAAGCCGTGCCCGCGGTTATGGGCAGATGGGAATTTGTTAATGTTCGGTTGTAGAAAACCTTGAAACTTAACTTAATTAAAATGAATCAACAGAGTGTGTGGCAGTGATGGTCTCTTTTCAGCGGAGTCCGGGAAGAGAACACGGTCTCGAGTTATGCTTGAACGTAGGTTGTTCTAGGATCACTTCTTGATCATAGTTGTTCGACCATGCCTTTGCCTTCTCTTCTCGCTCTCATTTGCGTATGTTAGCCACCAAATATGCTAGTCGCTTGCTGCAGCTCCACCTCATACTTTTACCCTTCCTATAGGCTTAAATAGTCTTGATCGTGAGGGTGTGAGATTGCTGAGACCCCGTGACTCACAGATTACTTCCAAAACCAGATGTAGGGACCGATGATACCGCTCCAGGAGATTCGACTGAGCTCAAGTGGGAGTTCGATGAGGACTCAGGACGATACTACGTTTCTTTTCCAGACGATTAGTAGTGGTGCCCAGTTGGGGCAACCGGGGACTTTGTCACATTTGGGGTTGTTCTTTATTTTCGTTCCGTAGTCGGACCTTGATTGTACTTGGATGAATGTAATGATATTTATGCTATTGTGTGACGTGGCGAGTGTAAGCCAACTATGTACTCCTTTTCCTTATTCATTACATGGGTTGTTGTGAAGATTACCTCACTTGCGACATTGTTTACAATGCGGTTATGCCTCTAAGTCATGCTTCGACACGTGGGAGATATAGCCGCATCGTGTGCGTTACAAGTTGGTATCTAAGCCTTCCCCGACCTTAGGAGCCCCCTGCTTGATCGAATCGCTGGCGTTGTTGAGTCTAGAAAAAATGTTTTGAGTCATTTAGGATTATATGTATCGGAGAGTAGGATTCTTTTTACTCCTCAGTCCCTTCGTCGGTCTGGTGAGGCATCCTGACGTAGAGTTTTGACTCTTCTCTTCTCAAATTTCACTAAAAAAATTTAGGATCACACTAGTATCTTGGAATCGTTCCAATGGTTTTGTGATGAGAACATTGTTCTTGGTACCTCATGACATTTAGGGGTTGTGGCAGTGTCTCGGGGAGTTGAGCTCCGAGGTGTTGTCATCACAATTTTATCGTTGCAACTCTGGAAAACCTGAGTTTCGCTGACATCGAAAATCTCTTTTATGCAGTTGTTGGTGAGACAACCTCGACGCCACCCAATACTGGGGCGGGAGTTCGGGAGTATTGCCATAACTTGTATAACAGACGCTTTTCGAAGGTTGAGGTAAATGATTTCCAAAGGTTTCTTGGTTATGTGTTGAAGGATGGATACAGCTGGATGTAGGATTTGCTAGCTTTGGGTGAGATATTATGCTTCCCCTGTATCCCCAACACCTGATTGCATAACCGGAAAGGTTCGGGAGTTTCATAGGCGGGAATTCATGTAGCTCTAGTATTTCTTCCGCGGATATTAGGTTTGTGATTGGGTAATCCTCACCAAGTATTTGTTCTTGTCCGTACCTTGTTGTTTTATTCATCTACCTCCATCTAAGTGGCTTCTTTATGGAAGTGTGACCATTTCAATTGGAATGCATTCGTTCATTTTGTTCGGATGTTAAGACTATATGTTGCAATTTCGATCCATTTGATTCAGCTTGAATATATGTCTGTCAAGATGCTAACGGTTGTCACCCTCTTCAGGATGGCTCCTCCAACGCGTCAGAATCCTAAACTGCCACCACCACCTCCACCTCTGGAGACATGGCAAGCTATGATGGCCGCTACCAATGCAAACACACAGCTGATCATGCAACTCTTGCAAGAGCGCAACCAAGGGAATCAAGGCCATGGCAACAATCAGAATCAGTTTGCCACACTCAACCAGTTCCTCGCTAATCAGCCAAAGACCTTCAGCAACTGTGTTTAGGCAACAGACGCTGATGATTGGCTCGTGGATATCTGCAAGCATTTCAAGTGCAGCAACGTCAGGCCTGAGGACTTTGTCAAGTTTGCTTTGTTCCAACTCAAAGACCAACCTGCTGAATGGTATCAGCAATACAAAGATTCCAGAGGAGGTCGTGTGATTACCTGGGATGAATTCCGTCAAGACTTCAAAGCTCACCACATTCCTCAGAGTGTTGTTGAGAGCAAGCATGAGGAATTTCGCAACATGAAGCAAGGCATCTTGTCTGTTTACCAGTATAACATCATGTTCCAAAAGCTCGCTCGTTTCGCTAAGCAAGACGTCCCTGACGAGAAGAGCATGATTTATCAGTTCAGAGGTGGCCTCAGAGAAGATCTCCAACTAGCTCTCGTGCTTTTTGAGCCGCAGAAGTATGATGAATTCTACAACATGGCACTGAAACAAGAGACTGCTCAAATCAAGTGCGATGCTTCCAAGAAGCAAGTCGGAGATGCAACTCCTTCTTCCTCAACTCAAGTGGCAACTAAGCAGCAAAAGTATTGGTTGCCTCCTCCTCCTCCGTTCCATCAGCCTTATCAGCAGAAGAGCAAAGGTGGCAATGGATCTTCCCTCCCACCCAACCCAGGCTTTCAGAACAAGACTTCGTCTAATGCTCCAATATCAAGTGCTCCGTATCACCGTCCGCTCTTGGAGGTCACGTGCAACAAGTGTCAGCAGAAGGGTCACTATGACAACAAATGCTTCAATCAGAGGCATCTTCCTCCTCCTCCTGTGAGATCTGCTAGTACCGCAGTGGTCAAGCATAATCCCAAGCACGCCAAGGTCAACATGATGAACTCAGCTCAGGCAGAGGACTCGTCAGATGTCATCATGGGTAACCTTCCTGTTAACGATATTTCTGCAAAAGTTCTTTTTGACACTGGTGCATCGCATTGTTTCATGTCAAAGCCATTTTTTTTGCCAAGAATGAATTCGCTTCTTCTCATTTGGGCAAATCAATGGATATCGTTTCTTTGGGTAAACGCTTGAGTGCCAGTTTGGTGGTTCCAGATGTTACTATCACGTTGGGTGACTATAAGTTTCTTTCTTCCCCAATGGTCCTTGGTAACTCAGATATTGATCTTATTCTCGGAATGGACTAGCTTTCTAAGCACAAGGCTTAGCTTGATTGTGCTGCCAGGCAGATTCAATTGACACATTCGTCTGAGGATGTAATCGTCTTTGCCGCTCGTGATGATACCATTCGACTGTTTTCTCTCAATGAGAAGGGCGAGCTGGATGCCATCTCTCAGATTCCAGTCGTTTGTGAATATCAAGACGTCTTTCCAGAAGAGCTTTTGGGAATGCCTCCGCACCGGCCAGTTGAATTCGTCATCGATCTTGAGCCTGGCACGGAACCTATTTGCAAACGTCCTTACAAGCTTGGACCTGAAGAGTTGAAGGAGCTGAAGAAGCAACTCGATATTCAAGAGCGTATGGGTCTCATCCGACCAAGGTCTTCTCCATGGGGTTGTGGTGTTCTTTTCGTCAAGAAGAAGGATGGAACGGACCGACTTTCTGTCGACTACCGTCCAATGAACAAGAAGACCATAAAGAACAAGTACCCACTTCCCAACATCATTGAGCTGTTTGAACAACTCAAAGGTGCTCAAGTATTCTCCAAGCTTGATCTTCGTATGGGCTATCACTAGATTCGCATTCGTGAAGAAGATATCCCCAAGACAGCATTCAGAACAAGCTATGGTTCATATGAATACACTGTCATGTCTTTCGGCCCTGTCAATGCTTCACCAACATTATCTCGCATGATGAACTTCATCTTCAACGCCTACACAAATGAATTCATCTTGGTCTACCTCGATGACATTTTGGTCTTTTCCAAGAACAAGGAGGATCATGCCAAGCACTTGAGATTGGTGCTGGATAAACTCAGAGAACATCAGTTCTATGCGAAGTTTTCAAAGTGTGAGTTTTGGCTCGATGAGGTTCTCTACCTTGGGCATATCATCTCCACCAAGGGCATAGCTATGAATCCTGAGAAGGTGTCTGCAATTGTGAATTGGGAACCACCTCAGAATGTGAAGCAACTCCGCAGCTTCCTTGGGCTCGCAGGCTATTGTCGAAGGTTCGTTGAGAACTTCTCAAAGATCGCGAAGCCTCTTTCCAACCTTCTCCAGAAGCATGTGAAGTATGTCTGGTCGCCTGAATGTGACATCGCTTTCAACACCCTGAAAGAGAAGTTAGTCACTGCTCCAGTTCTGACTCCTCCTGATGAATCCAAACCATTCGAGGTCTTCTGTGATGCTTCCCTTCAAGGTCTTGGTGCAGTGTTGATGCAAGAGAAGAAAGTTGTGGCCTATACCTCTCGCTAGTTGAAGCCCAACGAAAAGAACTACCCCACTCACGACCTTGAGTTGGTGGCAGTTGTCCATGCTCTTTTAACATGGAGACATCTCTTGTTGGGAAGAAAAGTGGACATCTTCACTGATCAGAAGAGTCTCAAGTACATCTTCACTCAGCCCAACCTCAACCTCAGGCAGACTCGTTGGGTCAAAATGATTCAAGAGTATAATCCGAGTATCGAATATAATCCAGGCAAGGCCAATGTAATTGCTGACGCATTGAGCAGGAAGGCTTACTGGAATAGTTTGATTCTCAAGCCTTACCAACCAGAGCTTTGTGAAGCTTTCCGCAAACTCAATCTACAAGTTGTTCCTCAAGGATTTCTTGCCAACCTCCAAGTCTCTCCTACTTTGGAAGATCAGATTCGCGAGGCTCAACTTCTTGATGCTATGGTGAAGAAGGTGAAGATTGGGATTGCTAAGAGTCAACCCAAGTACAAGTGATATCGTCTTGATGACAAGGATACTCTATTCTTCGAGGATCGAATTGTTGTTCCTAAAGGTGACCTTCGTAAAGTCATTCTGAACGAGGCCCACAATTCACTCCTCTCTATTCACCCTGGAAGTACAAAGATGTACCAGGACCTCAAGCAGTCGTATTGGTGGACTCGAATGAAGCGCGAGATTGCTCAGTTAGTGAATGAATGTGATCTCTGCAGAATAGTGAAAGCAGAACACCAACGACCAGCTGGTCTCCTCCAACCTCTTGCCATTCCAGAATGGAAGTTTGACCATATTGAGATGGACTTCGTGACTAGATTTCCAAAGTCCAAGCGTGGCAATGACGCTATCTTCATTGTCATCGACAAGCTCACCAAAGTGGCTCATTTTCTTCCTATCAAAGAATCTATCACAGCAGCTCAGTTGCAGAGCTATATACCTCCAGGATTATCTCTCTGCATGGCATTCCGCAGTTGATATCTTCATATCGTGGGGGCATCTTCACCTCTAAGTTCTGGGATTCTTTTCAGAAGGCCATGGGCACCAACATTCGCTTCAGCACAGCTTTTCATCCTCAAACCAGTGGCCAAGTCGAGTGAGTCAATCAGATTATTGAAGATATGCTCAGGGCTTGTGTCATCTCTTTTGGTATGAAGTGGGAAGATTGTCTTCCATATGCCGAGTTATCCTACAACAACAGCTTCCAAGCGAGTTCAGGCAAGGCCCCATTCGAGATTCTCTATGGCAGGAAGTGCCGTACTCCTCTTAACTGGTCAGAGACTGGTGAACGCTAACTTCTTGGCAATGACTTGATCACAGAGGCTGAAGAAATGTGCAAAGTCATTCATGATAATCTTAAATCCGCGCAATCGCGCCAGAAAAGTTACTATGATAGCAAGCATCGTGACTTGGCTTTCGAGATCGGAGACCATGTCTACCTCCGCGTCTCTCCAATGAAAGGTACTCATCGCTTCGGTATCAAAGGGAAGCTTGCTCCTAGATACATGGGTCCCTTCAAGATCATTGGCAAAAGAGGCGATCTCGCCTATCAACTTGAGCTTCCATCCAACTTTGCAAACGTGCACGACGTGTTTCACGTGTCTCAACTCCACAAGTGTTTCAAGACTCCTGACCGCACCGTCAACTTCGAAGAGATTGATCTCTAGGAATACCTGTCTTATCATGAGCACCCCGTTGCTATTCTTGAAGAAACTGAGCGCAAGACTCGCAACAGGTCTATCAAATTCCTGAAAGTCAAGTGGTCACATCATTCTGACCGTGAAGCCACCTGGGAACGCAAGGACCACCTCCTTTCTGAGTACCCGGAGTTTTTCCAGTCCTAGATCTCGGGACGAGATCCTTTCGTAGTGGTGGAGTGTTGTAACACCCCGTATGTAACTTGCCATATTTGTATTCCAACTCTTTCCATTTTCGGCACTAAGTTATTTTATTTCCTCATTGTCGGGTTTTTGTCTTTGTGTTGTTTTGTCTTTGCCATGCATCTCATATCATGTCATCATGTGCATCGCATTTGCATACGTGTTCGTCTCATGCATCCGAGCATTTTCCCCGTTGTCCGTTTTGCATTCCGGCGCTCCTATGTCCTCCGGTGTCCCTTTCTACCTCTTTTCGTGTGCGGGTGTTAAACGTTCTCGGATTGGACTGAGACTTGCCAAGCGGCCTTGGTTTACTACCGGTAGACCGCCTGTCAAGTTTCGTGCCATTTGGACTTCGTTTGACACTCCAACGGTTAACCGAGGGACCGAAAAGGCCTCATGTGTGTTGCAGCCCAACACCTCTCCAAAGTGGCCCAAAACCCACCTAAACCTCCTCCATCATCTAGATCGTTCAATCACGATCACGTGGCCAAAAACCGTGCTCAATTTGGAGCCTCCTAGCTCCTCCTACCTATAAAAAGGCCACTCCCTCAAAAATTTCGGATCCCATCCACCCCTAAACCCTAGCCTCGCCCATCTCCGCTGCCGGACATGTCCGGTTCGCACCGGACGAGTCGCAGCCGCCGCCCGCAGCCAGTGGTGTGCTGCCATGTGGCACGCCGCCACCCGCACCCGCTCTGGCCCGCTCGGCCCGGGGAGAGCCCCCGATTGCCTGAAGCCGCGCGCCGCCTCCTTCGCTCCCCGCCGCCCGCGCCGGCGTCCGCCGCCCGCCGCCATCGCCGCCTCGACCACCCGCCACTCCGCCCAGTGCCGACCGCCACCGACACCGTCCTCCGACGCCCGCCGCCGCCTCGCCGTCCCGCCTCCTCCAACGCGGTCGCCTCCTCTCCGGCGAGTCCCCTCACCCGAATCCGGCGCCCCGACCTCACCGGCCCTCTTCTCCGGTCCCCGGCGATCACCGACATCAACTCCAGTGAGATCCGCCGCCGCCTCGGTTCGCGTGCCGGACGAACCCTAGATCTGGGTTGACTTTTGCCCTAATCTCAGTAATTTTGTGCATTTTTAATCATGCCATAACTCTGTATCCGTAGCTCCGTTTTGGGCGCGTAGCATATCAAATTATTCGTCTCGACGAGTACTTCATTTCATCTCATTGCATCATGTTCATTTGAGCTCATATTGATGCCCTAAATGTTGTTGGAAGAGTGCTAGTTTCTGTTAGTTTCAGATTCATATCAGTAATTGGACATTTGTCATTTTTGCCATGATTGATGTGTGCCTCCTATGAACTTGAGCTCTACATGTGTTTTGAAGTATGCCATGCCATCTTTACAGGGTGTATGCCATGTTTTTTTGTGTGATCTCTGTGGTGACTAGAACAAGCATGCAAAGTAGCCCTAGTAATGTTGCTGATTTCAGGGACTTAGAAATATTCTAAGTCTTTGCCCTGATAATATTTTTATGCCATGTATTCATGTTGCTACCGAGTGATTTGTGCCTCTTTTGAGCATGATCAGTAAGAATGTTTTGTAGATATTGTGGTGCTCTATCCATCCTTGTCTTTGTTTGCAATTATGGAGCACCCTAGCTTGAGTCAATCGAGCTCTACTTTTGCTATAAAATGTTCCTGGCAGAATGTTTACATGTTAAGCATTTTTGTCGAGGTGGTTGTAGTTGTTCCGTGTATACCATGCTGTTGTTCTTGCCATGTTTATCTTCTATGCCATGTCTACTTGCTGGGTGTATGCTTAGTTTGTCATGCAATGCCTTGTGATGAGTGCATCGAGCTTGTAAAAATGCCTACTTAATATCTGTTTTGCCATGTTCCAGTTTTCTACTAAGTCTGAATCTGTTAACGATAACTGCTATGTTCACATGGATGCCATTGTATTTTCTGATCCCTTTTGGCATATGGTCAGTAAGGGACTTTTGTTGTATGCTTTGAGTAGCTTAATGCCATGCCTTGCTTTGCCATGATATGTTCCTGTAGCATGTTGTTATCGTGCTCTAAACATTGCTTCCTGATGTTAAATTCCTGACATGTTATTTTCACTAAGTCTGTAACCTGATATCTTTTGCACTTTTGACATGCTTGATTGAACCTGCTATTGAGTAGTGTTCATCTTTTGTCAAGCATCTTGAGTGGATCCCTGTCATGTATTTTGTTGCTATGTTAGGGTGATGTAGAATGTTGTTCTTGATGCATTTAGATGGCCTCGTGTTGTTAATCGCAAACCAGTGCCATATTTGTTTTGCTTGTCATTTGCAAACCATGCATCCAATTCCGATGATCTTTATATCAATTTAGACCGAAATCAACTCCTCTTTCCAGTGACACTCTTGGTTTTCCAAGTTGAGGCCAGGTTCAATCTTTCCTTTCCAAAACATGCACATGCATCGCATATCACATCCCACATATCATGCCATGTTTTGCATCATGTTGTTTGTGCATTGCACGTGGTTCATTGTGTCTCCCTTTTGCTTGTTGTTCTTGCTTGGGTAGAGCCGGGAGACGAGTACGTGATCGAGGAGCCCGTTGAGTATGTTTACAAGGATAAAGCTAACATCAACTCGGAGAACTTTGCAGGCAAGATGACCATACCCTCGAAATCACTTCTATCTTTGCTTACTAGATGCTCGCTCTTTTGTTATGCCTATGCTACGATACCTACCACTTGCTTATCATGCCTCCCATATTGCCATGTCAAACCTCTAACCCACCTTGTCCTAGCAAACCGTTGTTTGGCTATGTTACCGCTTTGCTCAGCCCCTCTTATAGAATTGCTAGTTGCAGGTGAAGATTGCAGTTTGTTCCTTGTTGGAACATGTTTATTGTTGGGATATCATTATTATATCTTGTCTATTTTAATGCATCTATACACTTGGTAAAGGGTGGAAGGCTCGGCCTTATGCCTGGTGTTTTGTTCCACTCTTGCCGCCCTAGTTTCCGTCATACCGGTGTTATGTTCCTTGATTTTGCGTTCCTTACACGGTTGGGTTATAATGGGAACCCCTTGACAGTTCACCTTGAATAAAACTCCTCCGGCAATGCCCAACCTTGGTTTTACCATTTGCCACCTAGCCTCTTTTCCCTTGGGTTTCCGGAGCCTGAGGGTCATCTTTATTTAAACCCCCTTGGGCCGGTGCTCCTTTGAGTGTTGGTCAGAAATGGGCAGCCTGTGGGGCCACCTCGGGGTAACTCGAGGGTTGGTTTTACTCATAGCTTGACCTATCCGAGTGTGCCCTGAGAACAAGATATGTGCAGCTCCTATCAGGATTTGTCGGCACATTCAGGCGGCTTTGCTGGTTTAGTTTTACCATTGTCGAGATGTCTTGTAACCGGGATTCCGAGTCTGATCGGATTGTCTTGGGAGAAGGAATATCCTTCGTTGACCATGAGAGCTTGTGATGGGCTAAGTGTGGAGCTACAGCAAGCTTGTGATGGGCTAAGATCGGTTATGGGCAGATGGGAATTTGTTAATGTCCGGTTGTAGAAAACCTTGAAACTTAACTTAATTAAAATGAATCAACAGAGTGTGTGGCCGTGATGGTCTCTTTTCGGCGGAGTCCGGGAAGAGAACATGGTCTCGAGTTATGCTTGAACGTAGGTTGTTCTAGGATCACTTCTTGATCATAGTTGTTCGACCGTGCCTTTGCCTTCTCTTCTCGCTCTCATTTGCGTATGTTAGTCACCAAATATGCTAGTCGCTTGCTGTAGCTCCACCTCATACTTTTACCCTTCCTATAAGCTTAAATAGTCTTGATCGTGAGGGTGTGAGATTGCTGAGTCCCCGTGACTCACAGATTACTTCCAAAACCAGATGCAGGGACCGATGATACCGCTCCAGGAGATTCGACTGAGCTCAAGTGGGAGTTCGATGAGGACTCAGGACGATACTACGTTTCTTTTCGAGACGATCAGTAGTGGTGCCTAGTTGGGGCGATCGGGGACTTTGTCGCATTTGGGGTTGTTCTTTATTTTCGTTCCGTAGTCGGACCTTGATTGTACCTGGATGAATGTAATGATATTTATGCTATTGTGTGATGTGGCGAGTGTAAGCCAACTATGTACTCCTTTTCCTTATTCATTAGATGGGTTGTTGTGAAGATTACCTCACTTGCGACATTGCTTACAATGCGGTTACGCTTCTAAGTCATGCTTCGACACGTGGGAGATATAGCCGCATCGTGGGCGTTACACTTATCTTCATTGCACCCCCTCTGCAAGGTGACACAAACTATTTACTCGTCTCCCTTGGAAGATAAATATGCATACTTTTTAGTCTCTGAACAACACAAAAGGATGAGATTATTACAAAACAACACCACATAATGAGACCTGCCACATCTCTTGCACTTGCACACAATGAAATTAGCATTTACTATGTGTGCACTATGTAAAAACTAGGCATACCTTCGAACTGGATCTCCAGGTACTCTTGGATAGCTTACTTTAGTGTGCAACCAAAACTTTATGTCACCTATGAGTTAGACAAGCCCCCACTAAAGCATCCCTTAGTGTTTAAATCGTTGACAAGCTCTGTTAGAGTGTTAGGTCAAGAACAACAAGTAATCAAAGCAAACAGTTCTTGTATGGCTGGCTGATGCAAACAAGCAGTTGAACAGATGTATCCAGAAAAAAAAGCAAAGAAGGAGGCTTAAAGACCATCAATTGACTGACCAGATTTAAGGGGCATTTAAACATCATGTGCAACGTATGAACTAACATAAACATTGCATATTCCGGATTCTACAATTGAATCCACATGCATTAGGTTATGCCATGTATGATGATGCCTAAATGTACACTATAGCAGGGAGGAGTGATTCATTATTGCACACACAATTGAATTGCAGGTTAAGGGCCAGTTCTATTCCGCCTTTTCAGGGCTTATTGTCAAAATAAGCCATAAAAGATGTAAAGAAGTCATTTTTGAGTTATGGGCTTGGGCTTAACTTATTTCGCTTTGGAGGGGGGTGTTTCAGGTAGAAGCTCACTAAAAATTGAAGGGAAGTGGAATAGTGAAATGACTCTGTTGTCTACCCATATTACACTCAAAATGCAATTGCCCCGCCCGCTTGCATCTCCTCTCCCCTTTCCCTCTACCTCGATCCCCTGCCTGCAATGATAGGGTTCCTCCAGCGAGCCGTCGCCACTGGTCCCATCTGGCATGGTCCTTGACGATGCTCTGCCCAACTAGGCTACATGGCCGGCGGTTATGGCCAAATCTCCCCAGCTGCTCCTCCCTCTGGCGCCGCCCCTCATTCTCATGGTCTCTAGCAGCCGCTCCACTGTGGTCTGTCCAATGCACTACTCCAGTGGGAGCCGCAAAACTACGGCTGATGCCACACTGCGGCAGAAGGCACCTTATTCCTCCTCCCTTCCTCCCAGGCCGTGGCCTTGAGGTTCTATTGAAGGATGAGCTCATCCAACAAGGTGAGGATCTCCTCTGATTTTTTGCCAAATTTTCATTCTGATCCACTATACGATGAATTGCTATGAGCTGCTTCTGCTACTACTATATGATGCATTGCTATGAGCTGCTCCTGCTGCTGCTAAATGATGAATTTCTATGAGTTGCTGCTGCTATATGATGAGCTGCTGGTGCTATATGATGAGTTGCTATAAGCTGCTCCTGCTGCTGCTATATGATGAATTGCTATGAGCTGCTTCTGTTGCTGCTATATGATGAATTGCTATGAGCTGCTCCTGCTGCTGCTATATGATGAATTGCTATGAGCTGCTGCTGGTATATGATGAATTGCACACTGTTGCTGTTTCTGTATGATGAGTTGCTATGAGCTGCTACTGCTGCTATATGATGCTTTCAGGTGGTGCTGCTATACGATAATAACCGGCCACTTGGACCATCAAATTTCAATAAATAATTGTTCTTCATTTAAATGTGGCTCATGCGTTCTTCATTTCAGTTAGGCAATGGGATCTCTATGGAAGACATTGACCAAAGTACATTGTGCCAAGTAGATGGTATCTTTGTATTTGCATTTTGAACAAATAGTCATGGTTTGTTTTCCTATCATATTAATTACTGCAGTGGGTTCAATTTGTGATGTTTGCAAGTCAAATTAATTTTCATATGGGCATAAAATGACAAAATATAATGCAATCTAGACTTTTCACTAATCATACCAAAGATAAGATGAAAAAGAAGGCAATGAAAAGAACTAGTCGGCTTATTACCTGGAGCTTATATTCACATGTGCTTATTTTCTTAGGATAACTCGTAATAACTGTCCCTAAGAAACTTGGCCAATAGAACTGACATACAAATAACATTTCACGATGATTGCAATGGAGGAGTGACCTACCATTGCACACTGTATAGTCTCACCGCTGCCTCTCCTTTTTTGCGATGTTCCACGAAATTGCCACATACATCTTATACTTTTTCATTGTGTAACCCTATCTGCAAGTTGACACTGCTAATTTCAGACATCTCTACATGATAATACATTGCATATCCCGTGCGCATATTTAAACCACCAATTAACGATTGTGTGCGTAGCATAAATGCAGAGAGGCCGAAAGTTGTGCCTCTGTGCATACCACGCACACGGGATACGTCTTTCTCTCCCTCTCCCTCCACACCCCCACCCCAACCCCAACAATGACAACAGAAGGGTGACAACTCGATCTGATCTTAATATGTCAATTGCTCTCTAAAACATTGTGTCTCTGTGCCTCGCTCAGACACACTCGATACGTCTTTTTCTCCGTGGCACCCTTGATATGTAGACTTCTCGCGCGCGCACAGCTGTAGTGACGATGACACTGAACCCAATGTGCTTTGTTTTTACCTACCTCATGTGATAGTTTTCACCCTATTTTCTATTAATTAACAAGACAACCTTTTCTTTGTTACTACTAGTGAATCTGAAATCATTCGGGGCAGACATAAAATATATCACTTCAACCCAATTATCGTAGTAACTATTTTAAAAGAAACTAGCTAGATGGCTGTGCGTTGCACGGAACATCAAGATGCATTTGTATCAGTAGTTTATCTTGTGAGAGACTAGCAAGATGCCCATGCATTGCACGAAACATCAAGGTGCATTTATATGAGTAGTTTATCTTGTGAGAGAAAAGGATGAACGAGGGAAGGCCTTATTTGCAAATGTGGAGAGGGGTGTGGGTATCTTTTTGCAAAATTGTCATAGTTTCCTTCCTATCCTTCAGATATAAATCGGACAACCTATATTGCAGGATGGCAGGCACACCATCATCACCAACTCTTTTTTTATCTCTATTCCTATAAAAGACTCAGTTGGAGATGATGGTGTGTCTGCCATCCGTCATTTCTGACCATCAGATTTGCATCTAACGACTATGATGTAAGTTGTGGCTTTTTGCAGCAAGACCCCACTTCCCTGCTCCAATTTGCAGAAACCCCTTAGTATATTGAAACAAACCACATCCCTCCCCCACCTCATCAAAACAGCCATAAGGAATATATTTTGAGTGAAACCTAATACAAGTATATTTTTAGTGATATATACACCAAACTAGAGTGTTTTTCTTTCAAGTTTGTGAACATGTATTATTATATTTTTGACCCGTTGCAACGCACGGGCACATTGCTAGTAAGAGTAAAGAAAAGGATGAACGAGGGAAGGCCTTATTTGCAAACGTGGAGAGGGGTGTGGGTATCTTTTTGGAAAATTGCCATAGTTTCCTTCCTATCCGTTAGATATAAATCCGACAGTCTATATTGCAGGATGGCATGCACACCATCATCACCAACTCTGTTTTCTATCCCCTCCATTCCTAAATATTTGTCTTTTTAGATATTTCAACAAGTGACTACATACAGAGTAAAATGAGTGAATCTACACTCTAAAATATGTCTACATAGACATTTGTATGTGGTAGTCCATTTGAAATCTAAAAAAGACAAATATTTAGGAATGGATGGAGTATAAGAGTACACATGGAGATATATCTCCAGCATGGTCTACAACAAAAATGTGCTGGACTGGTTAGCACCGGATGCTCGCAACGCGATGACTTGAGTACGAATTCTATCTTTAACTTTAGATTTTTATATTATATATATAAATATATTACTTATATAATATATACTTATTTTGCTACCGTACTGACAGCGAAACCCATAGAGTACTTAGAATACAAGATTAAGGATTGACTTGTTTCTTTTTAACTTTCTATACGAAGTTGTAGCCACCCTGCAAGTCACGTGTACACTGTACATGCAATTAACTTTTTATAGAGGGAGAATCATACACGCAATTAACTCAAATGGATTGGATGTGACTCTATTATCTCTAGCATAAGAGACTTGTTTCTTTTTAACTTTTCGTACGAAGTTGTAGCCACACTGCAAGTCACGTGTACACTTTACATGCAATTAACTTTTTATAGAGGGAGAATCATACACACAATTAACTCAAATGCATTGGATGTGACTCTATTCTTTCCAGCATAAGAGCATCTCCAACGGCAGCCAGCAAATTTCCTCCCGCTTCCTTCTGTGGAGGACGACATTGAATGCCAGTGGCATACATTTTCACAACTCTAACCACCCAGATGAAATTCATGCAAACACGGACTATTTTCATATAAGCATGCAGGATTTCATATAAAAAAGCCGGATCTTCATATAAACATGATGGATTTCATTACATTTACATGAACTAAGCGGTGCTAATCTGGCTCTCTTGGTATAATTAATATTCCCTTTGTCCGGAAATACTTGTCCTAAAAATGGATGTATCTAGACTTATTTTAGTTATAGATACATCCAATTTATCCATTCTTAGAACAAATATTTCCCACTAGCTGGAGAGGGAGTACCTAATCTAAATGGCCGCCCGCAGATCCCTTTGTCTTCCTCATGTCTGGCAGACACTTGCGGGGTCGACGAAGGTCCTCAGAAGAGATAAAGCAGCAAAGAAACCACCTGAATGCGTAGTCATATCCTCGGTAGTGGCCTTCATGGGACCCAAGTGGAGGCGGCCTCCCGTGTTCTACTTCTCCTCGATGATGGCGACGAACATGGAGAAGCTGGCCACCGACTCGTCGCTCTCCATGCACCCAACTTCTGTCTCTGCCTGCATGGCATCGCCGCAGGCATGAGAGGCAGGGCCGCAGGCACGGGAGACGCGCCCATAGAAATGGGAGGCATAGCCACCGCAGACACTAGTGGAGCGATACGACGCGGCAGCGATGACGCCCGTACCGAGGTGCTCGTCGCCGTACCGGCATGGAGCAACTCGCCACTCCTCATCGAGCTGAACTGGAGCGGCGAGTTGTTGAACCACGCGCCGGATTGGGGTGGCAACTGGCTCCGTCGGGCCAAGCGAGGTTGATGAAGCACCGAGCGGCCTCCCCCGTATCCGGAGGGATCGGTGGGCCACCCAGCCGGGTAGTATGCCGGAGAACGGCTCCTCGAAAGCCATCGGAAGAGTGGAGAAAATGGTGAAGGAGGAGATGGGGGAGCGGCGGAGGGTGCGATTCTTGCCCGCTGCCTGTCTGGCCTCGTTTAAATAGAGGGCAGACGGTAGGAGCTTGGCTGGCGTCTGGCCTCATTTAAACTGAGGGCGGACGGGAGGAGCTCAGCCAGTGTTGCATTTAATTCTGGCCTGCTCATGAACGGATGTGTGGGCAGAGTAGGTTTCTCGGTTTGCATGCAGGTATAATGGAGGGGTTTGATGGAGGCGAGGAGGCGTGTTCAGCCAGGCGTGCAACAGGCAGCGCAGTACTATTCGATTTGACAGCGGGCAACGTAGTTCTCGATACGGATTTAATGCAGACGAGGGAGGGGTAGCGGTTCCCGAAATGTTGAACGGCCAATGATACATCCTCCTTCAATTAGCATCGTGCATGCATGAGGGAAGTAATGGGAGGAGGACTGGGAAAAGAGGTTGCACGATGTGAATGCAACGCAGTTTGCACTCATATAAAGGCGTCCCTCCATTCTAATGCATCCACCACATCATACGCACCTAAGCATTTGCCTAAGCACCTACACTAAGCGAAAAAGTGCTCACTGCAGAACCATGGCGGCAATGCGCGCGAGCGGCAAGCGGCTGTGCCAGATGGTCCATGACACCGGCCTGCGGCATGGCGCCGAGGATCGTCTCCAGACGGTGTTTGCAACCGGCTGGTGGATGTCCACCGTCGACGCCAACTACAACTCTCAGTTGGACCAAATGATCGTTGCCACCACCAACAAGCTCACCGTCCTCAAGAAGCTCGGGGACGACATCGCCGTACTCCTCCAGCCCGCGCACCCGGGCTCCTCATTGCCTGCCACCCTAATCGGCCTCCATGGTCGGAACCTCTTTCAAGCACTGGTTGCCCTGCGACTACCCGCTGACGCCACGAAGAATGTCCACCTGCAGGTCGCACTCGCTGCAAGGCGCCTCGCCCTGCGAGAATTCGTCAACCTACACATCCACATGTATGAGGAAATCATGTAAATAGTTATCTATAAGGCCATTGAAGACGCTACGACGTTGGCCTTCCTCAACCGGACGGAAGCCTTGGATGCCTTTGCTGAGAAGCACCTTGACCTCGCCACAAAAGCCGCCGCTCCTTAGCCGCCGGCCGGTGGCCCGGCGCACTAAGTTGAGGAGGAGGAGATCGTACGTTCATGGATGCATCTTTCTTCTTGCCTCCTGTAAACACCACTGCGACCACATCATCGTGGCCTTAATTCTTATTGTGCTATTGCATTCTCGTTCCAGTCAATACCAACATGTGCGATCCCTTTGCTTAATTTTATGCATCACTGTAACTAGTACTCCATTCGTCAATTTATAAGTTGTGCTTACCTTTTCGATCAATTTCATGCAACGCACAGGCATCTTTCTAGAAACATTAGAACATGTCAGACCGCATGTGACCAAACTGACGATGCGCCAACCTAGCTACTGCATACCCTGCTTATCTGGCGGATATAGCCCCACCCTAGCGTTTCCAATCGTTATTTCTATCTTTTTTTGAAAGTAATCGTTATTTCTACCCATCAGTCGTGCCAAGGAGCAGAACCAGATGTTAAAATTTATACATTTTTCTCTACTCCTACTCATATAAAAGACTCAGTTGGTGATGGTGGTGTGTCTGCCATCCGTCGTTTCTGACCATTAGATCAGCATCTAACGGCTGTGAGGTAAGTTGGGGCATTTTTGCAACAATAGCCCACTTCTCTGCTCCAATTTGCAGAAAACCCCTTTATTATCTTGAAAGCAACCACATCCCTCCCTCACCTCATCAAAACAGCTTGAGAAATATATTTTGAGTGAATAGTAATATATTTGGAGTATATCAAAACAAGAGTGATTTCTTTCAAGTTTGTGAACAAGTACTACTATTCTACTACTTTGGATCCATCGCAACGCACGGGCACATTGCTAGTAAAAGGAAAAGGCATGTCGCGTTCGCGTCACACCCCCACACGCCTGGGAATCGGGAGTACTCCACGGCCCATCCGGCATGCCACATAGCTAGGGAAGGCGTGTTGCCTAGCATTTTCACTTTCATGTGGGACCGCCATTGAGCAAACCGACTATTGGCAAACCGCACCCCGCCCACCGCCGGGTTGGTAAACAGAAACGGGGGGAAGATCTAGTTGTAGCATGGAAGCCAAGAAATTTGGTGTCTGATGGGGCTCATTGATAGAGTGTGTACGTATTTATTCATAACTAGCAAGATGCCCATGCGTTGCACGGAAAATCAAGATGCATTTGTATGAGTAGTTTATGTTGTGGGAGAAAAGGATGAACAATAGAAGGCCTTATTTGCAAATGTGGAGAGGGTTGTGGGTATAATTTTGCAAAATTGCCATAGTTCCCTTCCTATCCGTCATATATAAATCGGACGGCCTATATTGCAAGATGGTAGGCACACCATCATCACCCACTCTGTTTTTTATAAGAGTAGTATAAGAGTATAGATATAGATATAGAGAGTAGAGATTTGGGTGCAATTCACGTGTATCTTACTAGTTGGTTACCAAATCTCATCCGGGTTTAGCACGAGCTCGTACTGCGGGAGCACCACAAGGCCTACCGTAGGAGTTACATTTCCCTCCCGGGGCCCACGGGACCGAGCTTCAACTTCCGTGGACAAGTTGTCATGTCTGCTGACACGTGCATTGCATACCGCTCACTTCAAGGAGCAGTAGTAGACAAAACTTGTTCCAAAGATACCATTTTTTTTGATAAAATTCTCAAGATATCATTAGTTTTTACACATGGGATTACTCCTGCAAGGGTCAATCACAACAGGTGTTTTGTAAAAAAATACATCCTGATGTTCCCTGCAATGCACGAGCATCTTGCTAGTTATAAAAGAAGCCCGGGCATCTTGCCGCAGGGTGTGCCACCGACCCAAACTCAATTATTTTTCAGACAATTAGGTGCACCGAATGCCGTGCCACGCTACAAAATGTAAAACAAAAATATCTCCAATTTTTTAAAACTTGTTATCTTCAAACCATCAAAATAGCCTGAGGAATATATTTTGAGTGAAGCATGATTACTTTTACTGATATATGTATATCAAAACTAGAGTTTTTATATTTCAAGCCCGTGAACAAGTATTATTCTACTACTTTGGATCCATTGCAATGCACGCGGCAACACATTGGTAGTAGTAGTCTTTATCTCTATCTCTACTCTACACTTATAAAAAACAGAGTTGTTGATGATGGTGTGTCTGCCATCCTGCAGTATAGGCCGTCCGATTTATATCTGATGGATAGGAAGGAAACTATGACAATTTTGCAAAAAAAATACCCACACCCTCTTATACTAGCAAGATAACCATGCGTTGCACGGAACATCAAGATGCATTTGGGAGAAAATGATGAACGAGGGAAGGCCTTATTTGCAAATGTGGAGAGGGGTGTGGGTATCTTTTTGCAAAATTGCCATAGTATGCTTCCTATCCATTAGATATAGATCGGACGGCCTATATTGCAGGATGGCACGCACACCATCATCACCAACTCTGCTTTTTATAGGAAGGAAACTATGACAATTTACCCGCACTCCTCTCCACATTTGCAGATATGGCCTTCCCTCGTTCATCCTTTTCTCCCACAAGATCTTGATGTTCCGTGCAACGCACGGGCATCTTGCTAGTCTCTACTCTTATAAAAAACAGAGTTGGTGATGATGGTGTGCCTGCCACCCTGCAATATAGGCCGTCCAATTTATATATGATGGATAGTAAGAAAATTGTGGCAATTTTGCAAAAATAAACCTACAGCCCTCTCCACGTATGCAAATAAGGCCTTCCCTCTCTCATCCTTTTCTATCATAAGATAAACTACTCATACAAATGCATCTTCATGTTCTGTGCAACGCACGAGGATGTTTCCTTGGGGGTCTCTCCAGCGCGGTGTAGCCGTAGTTGCAAGTTGACGCCGACGTTGAGGGGCACTCGGATTTTGTCTGATGGGCAGGTAAGATGAGTTTGATTGCGTAGTAAATGCATTCTAAAGACTACTTCCGTGTCCATTTCCTAATTCTCCCCCTGCCCACTGTTTCAAAGGTTAGGCTCGGTGCGAGTGGAGATTGGCTTGCATATGTACGGGAGGGTAGCAACATCAATTTGCCCAACATTTATAATGGTGACACCGTTCCCGTAAAACCTTTGTCCAACATTGGGATCATCCATGCAACGGGCCACCGCCTGAATTGGTACGATGGAACCACAGTGAGATCAGACAAGATAGCACGAACCTTGCACATGGCGGTCAAAGGTGGATGATGCTATCTGCGGCCGATATGTTGCCGTACGAGTACGAAGATGTTGTGCTCCTTTCTAACTGCATCTTTGCGGTGACAAACCAGGGGACTTGTTTCGTATGGGACACATCCTATGGGATACTCCCTCTCTCCTAGTTTATTTGTTTTGATTTTTTTTGTTTTATAAGTTTCAAATTCAAATTTAGAGCTCCCCATCACATCTTGAGATTACAATGTCCATTAAATCATTGTGTGCATGTATAGTAAAGGCATGGCGCATGAATTACATTTACTTCTTGGGGCCCTTGGGTCTGAGCTTCAGCGCCTTACGACACCTGCCTTTGAGTTAATAACATGTGGACCCGATAGGTGGCTGGTCCACATGTAATGCTCCCGAAGGCAGAGGGGCAGTGGGGCCGAGAGGGGTGAGCCATAGGTCGGGGGATGTGTGGTGTCATGGGTTTGAGCGACGTCATGGGAATCGTGTGTGGCTGTGGTAGAAACTTGATGCTCGCAGCATTTTAGTTGGCCCACATGTCATGCACACAAAGGCAGAGGGCGGTGCGGCCGAGAGGGGTGAGGCGCACGTCGGGGGACGTGGTGCCATGGGTTGGAGCGGCGTCATGGGAATCAGGAGTGGCAGTGGATGAAATGTGATGGTCGCCGTACTTGAACTTCCATGGACAAGCTGTCATGTCTACGGACACATGCATTGCATACCGATCACTGGAAGGAGTAGTAGAGAAAGCTAGGCGGATAAATAGTTCCTTATAGTCAAGCGGACCCATGCTACTACTTGTTCCAAAGACATGCACACCATCGAAATAGTCCATCTATATCAATATACACAGAGAGGGAATAATTTTTTTTACAACAGAGGAAATAGTTCATCCATCCACAATGCCATGTTGCTGGTGCAACATCTTCTTCTTGTTGTTGTTCTCATTTTATGTGGGAGACGACTTCGCAACAAGCTCTCTAGACCTTGCAGCGATCTCGAAACTCACACGGGCATCGAGGGCAGCATATTGTATCTGCTCGTATGTCAAGGGATAATTCTCCCATCTAGGTAGCCTTAATGCTAGCGTCTTGTCACCCTTCTGAAGATTTGTTTCGAGCAGAAAATTTGCTACGTTGAATAGGGATGGTGTCGGTTTATCCCAATCTTCTACAGGATTTTTTTTGGTTTGTATGTCAGCGATGCTTTTCAAATCAAGGTTGTATGGCTCCAACTTATGTTTGTCCCCTGCGATGGCTGCCCCACAGAAGTATATGTCCTCCCGAGACAAGAAATCATGAAGCTCACCTAGTATGGAGGGTGCGTGTATGTGTGGTACACCAAAACATCATCTTCAAGGCGCAGCTAAAGGACGGCGGCGTGTTGGATCTTCCAAGTGGCATGCTACGTGTACTCTGCGTCGAGACCGATGACCTTCATCTCCACCTTTTGGAGGGAGTTGGATACATTACTGATCTACTTTCGAACAACCCTTGGGTGGTCGGTGACTATGTCAACTATGCTCAACGAGCCTTCGACGAGGACATGTTGGATGCCAAAAACCTGCATCTTGATCTCTTTCGCCATTTGGAACCGCTGGACCGGACGGCTATGGTTTGGAGAATTAGGATTAGATGGCTAGTCTAACTGAAGAATATGATTATTTATAGGGGCTTAGGAATTACTCCAAGAGGATGTGAAGAGGTTAAAACAATGTGAATGTAGTGTGGTTTGGATGCAAATAAAGATGAAGGAGTAGTGAAGAAGCCGAGGAAAATCGGTTCCCGATGGAAAAGTAAATGGGAGAAGTGGCCTGCTGGCAGTTGATTAGACGACTAGGTAGACTAAAATAAAAGTCTACGCGGGTAGACTGAGTAGTAGGGCCTGTCCCTGTACGTGCCCATCCTTCTAGCGCTACATGTGCCACTGGCTAGTTGAGGTCACTCTTTCGAATCACCGTGGCGAGCATTTTATGATACCTTTTTATTTATGCACCCCTCCTGACTGGTGGGACCTATGCAAGCGGATAAAAGTCCTTTTTCACGCTTCCGCATGCATGAGAATTTGGTTCTGCTCGCAATATGGATAATACCTAGAGGATGAAGTGAACCCAGAGGCATGCTAGCACGGGAGTACTCCACCCTTTTCGGTTTATAAGGCTTACCTCAACTTTTTCTGTTTTTCCAATTTAAAGGGCTCATCTCCATCTCATTTTTACTTTCCAATGCGCATTAAATCTTTGCATGCAAGAATTAAAAAGGAACACACCAATGCATGCAATGTTCCTACTCATCTAGTGGCCAAGCATGAATGCACTATAATTAATCCAAATTCATGCATGAGTTTAATTGGGGTAGTTTTGTAAAGTACGAGATACATTCTTCCACTCAAAAATGCCTTGGTTGATGAGATTTGAGATTTGAGCCCTATAAACCAGAAGGGAGGGAGTACTACTCATGTTCCTACTACTCCTACTAGTAGTAGTAGTAGTAGTAGTAGTAGTACAACTATGGTACACTTGATGGTCAAAATACTACTGTATTATTCATCTGGTCCTCACAGTGAAGAGACAAGACCATACTCCCGAGGTGACACCAGTCTAGGCGGCGTGTCTGGGTTACCAAAGTCAGCCTCACCTTGTGCACTATGCATTCACTTTCACCACCGCTGTATAGCATGCCTCGCCTCGTCTCCCTCTCCCCTAGCACCACTCCAGCTCCATCTCCGTCTTGCCGGAGATCCTGAGGTCACTCTTCATTTTCACACAAAAAAGAGGTCACTCTTCATCATCTCACAGTGCCCCCACGTACCCTCGCCTCGCTCACCTCCCCCAGTACCACTATTCCCTCGCTAGCCGCTCCAGCACCGAGAACCTTCTCCCGTGTAAATCAAGCCCCCCAAAACACCACCTTCCAAACTCCACCATGGCCGAACGCAAACCGCGTAACATCCATATGAGCCGCGATTGGAGCAATCTCCCCAGTCACATCCTCGACCTCTGTTTTTCGTGTATGGATATGTTGAGCGCCCTGCGGCTGGCCGCATGCTCGAGGGGCATGCACACGACCATCGTCGAAGTGAGGCCTAAGCTTTTCAAGACACCCTGCTTGCTACTATCTGGTCTTGCGATATTTGCTCACCATGATATGGAAGCGTACATCATGCCCCTTGACTTCAACCCAAACTCCATTAGCCGAAACTTCTTTGCAGGTAAGTAGTGGGTTGCCGCACACCATTTACCTCGACTTCGATCCAATCACCATTGCCCAAAACTTCTTGCAGGTATGTACTGGGTGGGCATGAACTCCCACTGGATGGCTGCAGTCAGAGAAGACGGGAAAACGTTGGTGCTCTTGAACTTCCAGACCTCCCATGAGATTATCCTTCCTCCGTTGGATGATATAGAGTTTTACTGTCGCGGTCCAAGTCATCTAGATTACGTCGTTAGCTGGACGCACCTTGTTTTGCAGAAGATTGTAATCTGCCAAGTGCCCACATGACATGCGAATTACACAGACTTCAAGCTAATTGCCTTTGTTCGACAAGGGACTTAGCTATCTTTCCGCTGGTGCCTTCTTTAGCTGGAGATAGCTCAGCTCACAGTGGATCATCGTCAAAGCTGATACATACTTTTGTGATGCTATTGAACACAATGGCATCATGTACGCGATCGACAAAGCAGATGGAACCACGTATTTCTGGGACGGTGCATGTAAGTTGTTTCCGTCTGATGTTAATGTAGAACATGCATCACACTGTAGGTTTCATCTAACCATACATTAGGGAAGTAAATGTGCATATGGAGAACTCTATATTTGGAAGTAGTGAAACCCTGTAATGCTTACCATGTGTACATACCTATATTCGCCCTTCAACAATCAATGGCTAGAATAATATGCTCACAAATTTTTTGCCCACAGAACATGAGTATATAACAATGCATGGTCGGTTAGTTTCCTTGAAGAATTTGTTTGTGAGGACAGAACATGAATATATAACATGCACGACATGGTAGTTTCCTATGAAGAATCGATTGTGAGATAACATGAGTATAACCATGCATGGCACTTCTATATTTTCGAACCCAGTATACATTTCCCTGTATTTTCCTCCTAGTTCCAAGAGGGAAATATCAATGCTGTTTCTTGGATTATCCTACTCATACTCTGAACAATGTTGATCTTACATTAACAATGCTTGTCCTTTTTGATATGATGAAGTGTCCCTACAGTTACCGCCCTTTGTAATCACACCACCTTTGCCAAAAATAGGGAATCACAACTGGTTCCTCGCTCGATCAGACGACGGCAAAAGACTGATGATCATTTGGACACATGAGCCGGAAAAGTTATATTGCGAAAAACCCACTGTATGCAAGCACCGTGAAATACGTGAGTATCCAGACAATGGTTGTTATGTCTATGAGCAAGATACCAACTTGTTGGGGCCTTCAGGATTTTTGAGTTGGAGGCGGGTAAACAGCCTTGGTTCACACTCTCTGTTTCTCGGACTGAATTATCCGATTAACCAGGAGATCACCATTGGCAAGGACCTTGATGGCAGAGAGGCTCTGTTTGCTATGGAAAACTGTGTCTACATGGAGAGCCCTAGGAGTTCGGGAGCAAAGTCCCCTGATTATCAATGATACAGCCTGCAGCCAAAAGAAGGTGAGAACTACAAAGGCATCTGGATTAACTTTGATCCTTGGATGTGTCGAGTCCGACAGGCAGTGATGTGGTTCAAGCCTTCATGTTGGTAGGTAATTGGGTTGTTGCGTCGAAAGGGTGGAGTACTGGTGTCTTTGGATCACTGGTGGCTGAACCGGGGCTGCAAATTATGTGGTGTTGGATCATCCCTCTTTGAATGACTTGTTATCTTTGCTGCTTGTTCTGGATGGGTAGTTCTCTCTTTTGTTATGCATATTCCTTGTCATTTGGTCATCCTCATCTATGTCACTCTTACTATGTAATAGTTGCCTCTATTTAGAATGTCATTCTCGTCTGGATCACGAGAGTCTGAGCACTGCAGATGGGTCCATTTTGGTGGTGTAGCAAGACTTATGAACTATCATGTCTTAATGTTTATGTCAGTAGTAGTCACTAGTCAGTGTTTGAACATTGTATATATCGTTGTTTCGAACTGTTTATTGTCTCGAACTGCTGCTTGGCTAAATGAGGGCATCACCATTCTCCAGTGTTCAGAGTATATCTCCTTTTTCAAGTTATAATATGAGCTCAGTGTCTTTTCGATGATGTACACTTGTTTGGGCTAGTGAGGTGTCGTTGAATATGGGCCGAGTAGTAACGCAATGCCAAATAGGTCAATTATGCCTGTTAGGCCGGGCTCTCAAAAGATCCTCAAAAAAAGGCCGGGCTCTCAAAAAATAAAGAATAGGGACTCTTAGGCCGACATGTGGGCGCCACCATTGTTTTCGTGCGCTTGCGCGCCGAGAGCATATTTGTGCGTGTTCCAAATTCATGCTACCTTTTCATTCCCAATCTCACGCCCCTCCCCCACCTCTGGAATCTTGATTCCTACTCTAGTTCCCCCAAATCCCCCTCTTGTACTCCCTGTACTCAAGTGCACTATCATGTCGCCGGTCAATGCGGATCTTCGAGCCGGAGATCCTGAGGTCCGTCCTACCTTCGGGCGCTGCCCGCTGTCACTCGGCAGTGCCATGGCGGTGCTTGACAACCAGTTTGCTGGCAAAGTGCTGATGGTAACCATCAACGGTGACCGGCCTCCCGTCTCGCCGGACGACCTTGTCAAAGCTCTTGGCATTGCACACGACATCCAAATAAGTGACTTGCTCGTCGAAGTCTGTCCGCCACCGGCTGATTTCTTCGTCAGGTTCCGGACAACTTTTGACTGTAGTCGTGTGTTCGAATCTTCCTGGTGTTTGTTCTGTGATGGCGCTCTGGTGATCTTTGATCAGTGGCACCCAGGATGGGGCTCGGTGCCCTCTGAGCTTGAGTTTTTAACAAAGCTTACCTTCCATTGCATGCCTCGATGTGCTTGGAACAGCGAGTCCATGAATGAGCTTATCAACAGCCTTGGAGGTGAGCTCCTTAGTATGTTTGTTCCTCCAGAAAGCTGGGCTCTGACGGTTATGGCATGGATGAAGAAGCCGTCCACCATACCGAAGGTGATTGGTGTTGAGATACTGGTGCAGGAACCGGGGTTGTAGTATTCGTCGCCACCAAGGCCGCCGCGGACCACGTTAGGGATGTACCTGTATCGAGTGTTCGTGCATGTCGAAGAAGTGGTCAATCCATCAATCGAAGTCCTGCTGCCGCCGCTGGTGCCCGGGTCCGACGATGATGTCCATTACAGGAGTCAACGTCAGACTTTCCCCATGTTGCTCAGAACGATGGATGGCGCAGGGCCTACTCCATCGCCCGGCAAAGGCCACTGCTTCCTTGGGAGAAGAGGCAGGGCTAGCTGCCTAGATGTTCTCTAATTTGAAGTAACAACTGAATCTTGTCAGATACTGTACTAGTTAAACCTGAGCTATGGGTGCGAAGCACTGATGTGCCAGTACATTTGATTGTGACCTGGTTTATTTTTTTACCTGAACTTTTTTTAGAAAGGGTTGTACGTCAACTTAATGTTCTAGCAGAACTTATATAAAGTGTTGTCTATCTGTTTTCTTTGCACAACATTCAAGATATTTCCCCGTCATTGATAAAGACAATGAACCGTTATGTACGAGTTCGTTGGTTTCAACATAGCCTTACCCGTAGCGATCCACTGCTTCCACCCTGATTGTGCTGCTTGCGTGAATTTTTTTTATGCAAGTTCAATGTGCTACGATGTTCTATATGATTGTGTCAAGTATATAAGTTTTTATTGAGCATCATCAATGCATATGGCTGTAAGATGTATTTACGAGCATCGACCGTTGGGTCTCTCTCTCTCTCTCTCTCTCTCACACACACACAAACACACACACATGCACAAGTAGGACCCGTTGAATTATTTCTTCGCTCGTGACAACTTTTAATTAGGTTCCACTGTACTCTAACTTTTTTCTTAAGTTATTAATTGATCTCAGTGACTTCAAAAAGTTGTACAGAAGCCTTGTTTGGGCCTTTCCGGCGTCACTGAATTTGGGCTGAGTAGCCATGTAAGGTTGTACTGTACTACACAGGCCCTTTTTTCAACATCAGCAATGCAACTGGGCCGACAGTTGTACACAATCCGGGTGAACTTGTTATTCTCCGCCCCGCTGGGCTACAAATATTTCCTAGGAGGGATGCATTAGGCTTAACAAGAAAATGGGCTTTAAGAAATAATAAATAGGATGTAATTATAAAAACTGGGCAGTAACTATAAAAAATGCACCAAACACGTAATTAGTTTATAAAATATTACTTTTGGATTTTGAAAATTTTAATTTCATTAATTGTTACACGCGCAATGTTTCGTTGGATTTTTACGTAATACACATTTATATTGAAATTGTATTTAATCTGATTAGAAATTTTGGGATAAAAATATTTCGGATCCCATCAAAATGTGGGAAATTTTATTGAATTCTGTTTTGAACGGTGGATTGAAATTATTAATCGTTGTCCTAGCTAGAAAAAGTGTTGTACTTTAACAAACTGTAAATGGGCTGTAGTAAATTCCATTAGAATTCAAAGATGGGATGTACATTCTTACAAATCGCAAATGGGCTATAAGTTCTCTGCCACACACTTGTGGGCCTACTAAGTTGACGTGTCCCTTAAAAGAAAATTTAGTTGACGCGTATGCAAGGCCTTGTCAACTTATAGTCAACACATGGTTCTAGCAGCAGTGTCCGTTGGATGTCCATCCAACGAATGTCGTGCTTCTTCTTCAATCTTGGATATTCTAGCTTGAGCCACCCAAAAATGATTCCTCTCCCTGACATCTGGGGCGCACCGTTTCGGAGGCTGACTTGTGGGTCTACTAAGTTGATGCGTACCAAGGGCTTTGTCAACTTAGTCAATATAAACGATTCTAGCTGCAGTGACCGTACAATGTCCATCCAACGGCCATTGTGATTCTTCAACCTCTGGTCTTCTTGCTCCAGCCGCCCAAAGTAGCACCGGTCGTGCCGCCTGCTCCTGCCTCCCGTGGCCGGTTGTGCTGCCGCGGAGGCCTCACCGCCCCCTAATACTCCCACCGCTGGCCAGGCCCTGCAGTGACGGCAGCCTTACACGGCAGCTGAACCAGTGAACCCTTGTACTCCTCTCCGCGTGGGCATCCACTGCCACGTCTTCCCCGGCTCCGCGTTGTCCCCTTCCTAGGCCTCGCCGTCGTCCACCGCCTTGGTGCTCTTGGCGCGGCGTGGTCAATGTGGTCAACGAATGACTTCCATCGGAAGAGTACTGTATGTGGAGAGGCTGACATCTGGGTCCACGGCTGCAGCAAGGAAGTGCCTCCTTATTACGCGGAAAATAATGATTCCTCCACCTGACAGCTGGAACCCACCGGAATGGCCTTTGTATTTCGTGAAAAAAACGTTCCCCTCGTTGGCAGGTCGGACCCACCAGCTATATCTTCGCACGCAAGGAAGTGCCTCCTTATTACGCACAAAAAATGAATACCCCCTGCTAGCTGGGACCCACCATAGTGGGAGGCTGACTTGTGGGCCTACTAAGTTAACAGGGACGGAGGGCTTTGTCAACTTAGTCAATATGAAGGATTCTAGCTCCAGTGACCGTACGATGTCCATCCAACGGCCGTAGTACTTCTTCAACCTCTGGTCTTCTTGCTCCAGCCGCCCAAAGCAGCGCTGGTCGTGCCGCCTGCTCCTGCCTCCCGTGGTCGACTGTGCTGCCGCGGACACCTCACCACCCCCTACTACTCCCACCGCTCGCCAGGCCCTGTGGCGACGACAGCCTCACCCTGCAGCCGAACCAGTGAACCCTCGTACTCCTCTCCGCTTGGGCATCCACTGCCGCATCTTCCCCGGCTCCGTGTCGTCCACTTCCTAGGCCTCACCATTGTCCATCGCCTTGGTGCTCTCGGCGCGGCATGGTCAATGTGGTCAACGAATGACTTCCATCAGAAGAATACTGTACGTGGAGAGGCTGGCAGCTGGGCCCATGGCCGCAGCAAGGAAGTGCCACCTTATTACGTGGAAAATAATGATTCCTCCACCTGATAGCAGGGACCCGCCGGACAGGCCACCATATTTCACAGAAAAAATTATTTGCCCTCCTGACTGCTGGGATCCACCAGCTACATCTTCGCACGCAAGGAAGTGCCTGACGGTCGGGACCCACATGGTCGAAGCGTATGTAGCGTTGTCATTCTGGTCGCGAATGTGTACGTACATACTGGTCGATGTAGAGGAGTGCACGTGTCATAGTAGAGGCACTCACGTGTCATAGTAGAGGCGCGCATGTAGCATGTACACGTATGTATAGCGGCCAGGGTGCAAGAAAGAAAATACGGCCACGTACGTACATACGGGCGGGGTCTCGAACGCCTACTCGTGCATACATATGGCCAGGGCTCGTGTATATGGCTGGGTCAAAACGGAGAAGCTGCACCGTCGTCGTGTTCATGGGGAGGCAACGGAATGTGTGGTGTTCATCGGGAGGCAATGGAACGCGTGCTGTTCATCGGGATCCAACCGGCTTGGATGGAACAGCCGATGGAAACGAGGCGTGGCATACCGCAGAACGGAGGAAACAACCTTGTGTTCGACCGTCCACGGATCCTGTTCATCATGAGGGGTCTGGCGTACCGCAAAATGGAGGAAACGGAGCACCTACGGTGGAAATGGGGTCCTGTTGATCGGGAGGGGTGTGGCGTACTGCAAAATGGTGGAAACGGACTTGTGTTGGAGCGCTACGTTCGAAACGGGGGTCCTTATCATCGGGAGGGGTGTGGCATACTGCAAAATGGGACTCCATGGGATACTGTTCATCTCCACCATCGACTGCCTCAACAGGCTACTGTTCATCCACCATCGACCTTCTCCAGCCTCCACCTGCGACTGTTCATCCACGGGCTCCTGTTCATCCAGCCTCCACCGCGCGCTCCTCCATCGACTACTGTTCAACCAGCCCTCCTCACGGGGTCCTGTTCAACCACCCCTCCATGGGGCTACTGTTCATCCAGCCCTCCACCGGCTACTGTTCATCCAGCATTCCATGGGGTCCTATTCATCCAGCCCTGCATGGGCTCCTGTTCATCCACCGGCTCGATCGATCGGGGTACTGTTCATCCAGCGGCAACGACCTCTACTACCACGGGGTCCTATTCATCCAACCCCCCACCGGGAACTTCATCCAAACCCCCAACAACGCTCACTGTTCATCCAGAGGCGGCATCGATCGGCTTCAGTTAGTAGCAGTAGTGAGGGAATCACTCGGGTTCAGTTAACAGCAAGGGATCAATCGATCGCTCGGATTTAGTAACGCGTAGCCTGCAGTACAATTGCTCGGGTTCAGTTAGAGCCCAACGCCTCACTCGGGTTAAGTTAGAGCCCAACGCCTCGCACACACGTGCGTACGTACGAGAGAAACACGCATCGCTCGGCCCCGACCACCCACCGTAACCGGGAACTCCTCGATATTTTCCTCGCCCTCGCTTCTACCACGATTTTTTCCGTCATCAACGGCTCAAAGAATGTCATGCAGCTGCATCTCCGGCCCACCTAGGATGAAAAGCCCATTTTCTGTCATGATTTTTTTCATAGAAGTAGGACCCACCACATCTATGATGATGCCGGGTTTTGTCACAATTATCGTCGTAGAAGTGTCATAAGTATGACAGAAAAAAATTCGTTCGGTCCAAAATGTCACGGATGTGTCTTTTTTTGTAGTGAGGACGAGCAGGAATTAAGCTTGGGGATGCTGATACGTCTCCGTCGTATCTATAATTTTTTATTGTTTCATGCCAATATTATATCTATAATTTTTTATAATGATTTATTGGACTAAAGTATTGATCCAGTGCTTAGTGCCAGTTCCTGTTATTTGCATGTTTTTTGTATCATAGAATATCCATATCAAACGAAGTCCAAATGCAATAAAATTTCACAGAGAATTATTTTAGAATATATGTGATTTTGGGGAGTTGGAATCAACGCAAGCGGAGGCCCACACAGCCCACAAGACACAGGGCACGCTAGAGGCACCTGGCGTGTGGTGGTGGGTTTTGCCCTCCTCGAACGTCGATTGGATCTCTACTACGGGCGCAAGGAAGCTTATATCCGGAAAAAATCGTGTTAAAATCTCAGCGCAATTGGAGTTACGGATGTCCCGGAATATAAGAAACGGTTTTTGGCCAGATCTGGGAACGCGAAACAGAAGAGAATAGAGAGGGAGATCCAATCTTGGAGGGGCTCCCGCCCCTCCGCCACCATAGGAGACCATGGACCAGAGGGGAAATTCTCCTCCCCATCTAGGGGGGGGCAAGGAAGAAGAAGAAGTAGGGGAGCTCTCTCCCCCTCACTTCCGGTGGCGCCGGAGTGCCGCCGGGGCAACGATCGGGACGGAGATCTACATCAACAATTGTGTTACTGTCAACACCAACTCTGTCCCCCTCTATGCTGTGGTGTAACACCTCTTCTCCCCGCTGTAATCTCTACTTAAACATGGTGCTCAACTCCATATATTATTTCCCAATTATCTATGGTTATCCTTTGATGTTTGAGTAGATCTGTTTTGTCTTGTGGGTTAATCGTGATCTTGGTTAGTATGATTGTATATTTTATTTATGCTGCTGTCCTACGGTGCCCTCCGTTCTCGCGCAAATGTGAGGGGGCCCCGCTGTAGGGTGTTGCAATATGTTCATGGTTTGCTTATGGTGGGTTGCGAGAGTGACAGAAGCTTAAACCCGAGTAGGTGGGCTATGGCGTATGGGATAAAGAGGACTTGATACTTATGTTATGGTTGGGTTTCACGACCTTAATGATCTTGAGTAGTTGTGGATACTTGCTAGAGTTCCAATCATAAGTGCATATGATCCAAGTAGAGAAATTATGTTATCTCATGCCTCTCCCTCATATAAAATTTCAAGAATGATTACCGGTACTTGTTATCGATTGCCTAGGGACAAATAACTTTCTTGTTGACACAAACCCTTTTTCTAATCACCTATCTTTTATTATCTTGCAAAATACTTCTAGTTTTATTCTCACAAAGTAGTTCTAGCATCACACCTACAAAATAGTTTCATACTTGTTTTCGGTAAAGCAAACGTCAAGTGTGGGTAGAGTTGTATCGGTGGTCGATAGAACTTGAGAGAATATTTGTTCTACCTTTAGCTCCTCGTTGGGGTTCAACACTCTTATTTATCGAAGAAGGATACAAATGATCCCCTATACTTGTGGGTTATCAGTAACCCCTTGATCTATAAAAGGAGGCACATGTGAGTCGTATAAAGGGTTAGAAGGTTGGATAACTCACTCCCACATACGCGCGTAGTCGCTGCTGCCATGAGGCAACCCTTGCCGGGCAAGTGTACTATGCTCCACCACCACATTTCTACCATCAATCCACCGAACCAGGAGTAGGGTTTTACGCCTCACGGCGGCCCGAACCTAGGTAAAACTGCTCGTGTGATCTCTGTCGTGCTGCCCCACGCTCATCTACTCTTTGTGCAATGCGACGTCCCCCTGCCGAACCAGCAAGGGGCCTCCTGGTCCCATAGGTGGTCGTGGTTTCCTGCGATAATCGATCTATTCCTATAAGTGTCACAAATATCCCAAGAGTTCGTACAAAAATAACACCATATAATACACATCAACCAACTCTAATGTCACCTAGATACTCCAATTTCACCACAAGTATCCGTGAGTTGATTATATGATATGCATCAAACAATTTCAGATTCATAATATTCAATCCAACACAAAGAACTTTAAAGAGTGCCCCAAGATTTCTACCGGAGAAAGTAGGACGAAAATGTGCATCAACCCCTATGCATAGATTACCCCAATGTCACCTCGGGAATCCACGAGTTGAGTGCCAAAACATACATCAAGTGAATCAATATAATAACCCGTTGTCACCACGGGTATTCATATGCAAGACATACATCAAGTGTTCTCAAATCCATAAAAGTATTCCATCCGATAATAGTGTAACCTCAAAGGTAAAAACTCAATTCATCAAAACAAGATAGAAAGAGGAAAACACCATATGATCCAACTATATTAACAAAGCTCACAATACATCAAGATCATGCCAAATCAAGAACATGAGAGAGAGAGAGATCAAACACATAGCTACTAGTACAATCCCTCAACCCTGAGGGTGGATGATGACCCACAAGTATAGGGGATCTATCATAGTGCTTTCGATAAGTAAGAGTATTGAACCCAATGAGGATCAGAAGGAAATGACAAGTGGTTTTCAGCAAGGTATTCTATGCAAGCACTGAAATTATCGGTAACAGATAATTTTGTGATTAGATAAATTATGACGGGTAACAAGTAAATAAAGTAACTAAGGTGCATCAAGGTGGCCCATTCCTTTTTGTAGGAAAGGACAAGTCTGGACGAACTCTTATGTAAAGCAAAGCGCTCCTGAGGACACATGGGAATTGTTGTCAAGTTAGTTTTCATCATGCTCATATGATTCGTGTTCGTTACTTTGATAATTTGATATGTGGGTGGACTGGTGCTTGGGTGCTTCCCTTCCTTGGACAAGCCTCCAACTTATTATTAACCCCTCTTGCAAGCATCCACAACTACGAAGAAGAATTAAGGTAAACCTAACCATAGCATGAAACATATGGATCCAAATCAGCCCCTTACGAAGCAACACATAAACTAGGGTTTAAGCTTCTGCCACTCTAGCAACCCATCATCTACTTATTACTTCCCAATGCCTTCCCCTAGGCCCAAATAATGGTGATGTGTCATGTAGTCGACGCTCACATAACACCACTAGAGGAGAGACAACATATAGCTCATCAAAATATCGAACGGATACCAAATTCACATGATTACTTATAACAAGACTTCTTCCATGTCCTCAGGAACAAACATAACTACTCACAAAGCATATTCATAATCAAGATCAGAGGAGTATTAATTATCACTAAGAATCTGAAAAAATAATCTTCCACCGGATAAACCAACTAGCATCAACTACAGGGAGTAATCAACACTACTAGCAACCCATAGGTACTAATCTGAGGTTTTGGGACCAAGATCGAATACAAGAGATGAACTAGGGTTTGAGAGGATATGGTGATGGTGAAGATGTTGATGGAGATTGACCCCCTCTTGATGAGAGGATCATTGGTGATGACGATGTCTTCGATTTCCCCCTCCCGGAGGTATGTTTCCCCGGCAGAACAGCTCCGTCGGAGCCCTGGTCCTGCCCAGGTTACGCCTCGAGATGGCGGCGCTTAGTCCCGAAAGCTTCCTCCTGAGTTTTCCAGGTCAAAACACACCATATAGCCAAAGATGGGCACCGGATGCCTGCCAGGGGGCCCACAAGGTCGAGGGGCGTGCCCAGGGGGTAGGGCACGCCCTCCACCCCTGTGGCTGGCTGGTGGCCCCCCTCTGGTTCCGTCTTCGCCCAATATTTTATATATATTCCAAAAACATGCTCCGTGAAGTTTCTGGACTTTTGGAGTTGCGCAGAATAGGTCTCTAATATTTGCTCCTTTTCCAGTCTAGAATTCCAGCTGCCGACATTCTCCCTCTTCATGTAAACCTCATAAAATAATAGAGAAAAGGCATAAGAATTGTGATATAATGTGTAATAACATCCCATAATGTAATAAATATCAATATAAAAGCATGATGCAAAATGGACGTATCAACTCCCCCAAGCTTAGACCCCGCTTGTCCTAAAGACAAAGCTGATATCGATAAATATGTCCACATGTTTAGAGATAGAGGTGTCGATAAAACAAAATACTGACATGAGGGCATCATGATCATCTTTGGAATAGCAACATATAATGCCATATAATTTCTTATGCTAAAGTAACAATTCATTCACAAGATGGAGTATGAATTGGAAACTTCATTGAAAACTAACAAACTATGATCTCAGCCATTGAAGCAATTGCAATTTATCATAACATCAGAAAGAGTCAATTAAACAGCTTTTCAGCAAGTCCACAAACTCAACTATCATTTAGTCTTTCACAATTGCTAACACTCACGTGATACTTATGGGTTCAAAGCTTCAGGAGGACACAAGGAAAGATGGGGGCTTATAGTTTCGCCTCCCAACTTTTTACCTCAAGGGTAATGTCAACAATAATACTTTATGAAAACCTACATCCAAGTGGATATATATATCCGGATCTCTCCAACATATAGTGCTTGCCAAAGGAAAAAGTGTAAAAAATAAAGGTGATGATCACCATGATTCTTGTATAAAGATAGAAGATAAAAGTAAAAGATAGGCCCTTCGCAGAGGGAAGCAAAGGTTTTCATGCACTCTTATGGTTGGATGAACAAAATCTTAATGCAAAAGAACGTCACTTTATATTGTCGCTTGTGATAAGGACCTTTACTATGCAGTCAGTCGCTTTTATTTCTTCCATATCACAAGTTCATGTAAAGCTTATTTTCTTCACACTAATAGATCATACATATTTAGAGAGCAATTTTTATTGCTTGCACTGATGACAACTTACTTGAAGGATCTTACTCAATCGATAGGTAGGTATGGTGGACTCTAAGGCAAAACTGGGTTTAAGGGATGTATGGAAGCACAAGTGGTATCTCTACATGGTGTAAACAATTTGGCTAGCATGAGAGGGAAAGGCAAGCTCAACATGTTGGATGATCCATGACAATATAACTTCTATTCGGATATAAAACATAACTCATTATGTTGTCTTCCTTGTCCAACATCAACCTTTTAGCATGTCATATTTTAATGAGTGCTCACAATTACAAAAGATGTCCAAGATAATATATTTACATGTGAAGCCTCTCTTTCTTTATTACTTCCTATTAATTGCAACAATGATCAAAACTATGTTTGTCAACTCTCAACAACTTTTATTCATCATACTCTTTATATGTGAAGTCATCACTCTCCATAAGATCACTATATGATCTCTTTTATTTTTTTATTCTTTCTTTTATTTAATTCCCTCAAGACCATAGCAACATAGAAAATGCCCTCAACTCAAAACTAATCTTTATTATATAAATAACTCAAGGACTCAATTACATAGAGGGAACACAAAGCAAACCTCAAAGCTCGATCACACTAAAACTTTATTCTACTGGATCAAGACATAACCAAAAGGATCTAACAAAGAAAAATGATAAAGGTAAAGATGTGATGGTGATACGATACCGGGGCACCTCCCCCATGCTTGGCAGTTGCCAGGGGGAGTGCCCATACCCATGTATTTATGTCTCTTTCTTCGGAGGTGGTGATGACGGAGTTGTTGCTGTGGTAGCCCTCTTCCTTTGAATCTTGGGACGACATATCGCTTTGAATCTGCTGCAGAAACAACTCAAAACAAAAACAAGGGATTTTGCCGTGGTACGGTGGTCAAAACCTTCAGGAAATTATATAATGATTTCTACCAACCAAAAGAAGTATTGTGCAAGAAATCAGAGTCCAAAGGGCACACGAGGTGGCCACAAGGACGGGGGGTGCGCCCTCCACCCTTGTGGTGGCCTCGTGTCTCTATCGGAGTACTTTTAATTTTCCTATTTTTTTAAATATTCGAAAACGAAGAAAAAATATCATTGAAACGTTTTGGAGTCGGTTTACTTACCGTATCACATACCTATTCCTTTTCGGAGTCTGAAACGTTCTGGAAAGTGTCCCTTATGTACTCCTCCATTGTTATGATATTAATGGTATTGGTCTCAACATTTATGGGAGTACCTGGGATATAATGTTTGATTCTTTGACTGTTTACCACCTTCAGATTTGTCCCTTCTGCGTTGTTGATTTTTATGGCACTGAAACGATAGACCTCCTCGATAATGTAAGGACCTTCCCATTTGGAGAGAATCTTTCATGCAAAAAAACTTAAATGAGAGTTGTATAGCAAAACATGATCACCTACATTAAACTCGTGTTTTTTATCCTTTTATCATGCCATCTTTTAACTTTTTCTTTAAACAACTTGGCATTCTCATAGGCTTGGGTTCTCCATTCATCAAGTGAGCTAATATCAAATAACCTCTTCTCACCGACAAGTTTGAAATCATAGTTGAGCTCCTTAATAGCCCAATATGCCATATGTTCTAGTTTAAGAGGTAAGTGGCATGCTTTTCCATAAACCATTTTATACGGAGACATGCCCATAGGATTCTTATAAGCAGTTCTATAAGCCCATAATGCATCATCAAGTTTCTTAGACCAATTCTTTCTATATCTATTAACAGTCCTTTGCAAAATTAATTTAAGCTCTCTGTTACTCAATTCTACTTGACCACTAGACTGAGGATGATATGGAGATGCAATTCTATGGTTAACTTCATACTTAGCAAGCATTTTACGGAAAGCACCATGAATAAAATGTGAACCACCATCAGTCATTAAATATCTAGGGACTCCAAACCTCAGAAAACTAACTTCTTTAAGCATCTTAATAGAAGTGTTATGATCAGCACTACTAGTTGGAATAGGTTCTACCCACTTAGTAACCTAATCAACAGTAACTAAAATATGTGTATACCCATTAGAGGAAGGAAAAGGTCCCATATAATCAAAGCCCCAAACATCAAATGGTTCAATAACAAGTGAATAGTTCATGGGCATTTCCTGACGTCTACTAATGTTACCAATCATCTGGCATTCATCACAAGATAATACAAACTTACGGGCATCCCTAAAGAGAGTGGGCCAATAGAAACCGTATTGCAATACCTTACGTGTAGTTCTATCTCCAGCGTGGTGTCCTCCGTAGGAGTTAGAGTGACACTTGCGTAGGATCTATTCATGTACATGCTCAGGTACACAATGTCTAATAACACCATCTACTCCTTCTTTATAAAGGTGTGGGTCATCCCAAAAGTAATGTCTCAAATCATAGAAAATCTTTTTCTTTTGCTGGTATGTGAAACTAGGTGGTATACATTTAGCAACAATGTAATTAGCATAATCAGCATACCATGGAGTATTACGAGAAGCATTTATGACATTTAATTGTTCATCAGGAAAGCTATCATCAATAGGAAGTGGATCATCAAGAATATTTTCTAACCTAGACAAGTTGTCTGCAACAGAGTTCTCAGCTCCCTTTCTATCAATAATATGCAAATCAAATTCTTGTAGCAGGAGAACCCATCTAATAAGTCTAGGTTTAGCATCATTCTTTTCCATAAGATATTTAATAGCAGCATGATTAGTGTGAACAGTTACTTTGGAATCAACACTATAAGGTCTGAACTTATCACATGAAAAATACAACTACTAAAAATTCTTTTTCAGTGGTAGCATAATTTCTCTGGGCACTGTCTAGATTTTTACTAGCATACTGAATAACATTTAATTTCTTACCAGCTCTTTGTCCTAGAATAGCACCAACAGCATAATCACTTGCATCACACGTAATTTCAAAGGGTAAATTCCAATCAGGTGGTCGAACAATAGGTGCAGAAATCAAGGCTTTCTTTAAGTATTTCAAATGCTTCTACACAATCATCATCAAAAACAAAAGGAACATCTTTCTGCAAGAGATTTGTGATAGGCCTAGAAATTTTAGAGAAGTCTTTAATAAACCTCCTATAGAAACCAGCATGACCAAGGAAACTTCTTATACCTTTGATATCTTTAGGACACGGAATCTTTTCAATAGCATCAACTTTAGCCTTATCAACTTCAATACCTGTAACGCCAAACATGCGGCTATATCTCCCACATGTCGAGGCACGACTTAGAGGCATAACCGTATGTTAGTTTTGTCGCAAGAAGGATCATCTTCACACTATCCCATGTAATGAACAAGAAAGGGATAAATAGATAGTTGGCTTACAATCGCCATGTCACACAATGATCAAATAATTCATACGTCATTCAAAGTACACACATTGTCCGTCTACGGACAAATCCAAATGAAAAGAAGATAACCCCAAATGCTAGATCCCCGATCGTCCCAACTGGGCACTGATACTGATCATCTGGAAAAGACACATAGTAACGGCCAAGGTCCTCGTCGAACTCCCTCTTGAGTTCGGTAGCATCACCTGCACTGGTATCATCGGCACCTGCAACTATTTTGGTAGTATCCGTGAGTCACGAGGACTCACCAATCTCAAAACCCGCGAGATCAAGACTATTTAAGCTTATGGGTAGGATGTGGTTATGAGCTCGAGGTGCAGCAAGCGCTAAGTAAGTATGGTGGCTAATACGAGTACAAGAGTAAGAAGAGAAACTACGCCATGGTCGTGAAACTAGAAGCGATCAAGAAGTGATCCTGAACTACTTACATTCAAACATAACCCAACCGTGTTCACTTCTCGGACTCCGTCGAAAAGAGACCATCACGGATACACACGCGGTTGATGCATTTTAATTAAGTCAAGTGTCAAGTTCTCTACAGCCGGATATTAACAAATTCCCATCTGCCACATAATCGCATGCACGTCTCTCGAAAGTTTATACCCTGCAGGGGTGTCCCAACTTAGCCCATCACAAGCTGTCACGATCAACGAAGGATATTCCTTCTCCCGGAAAGACCCGACCAGTCTCGGAATCCCGGTTACAAAACATTTCGACAATGGCAAAACAAGACCAGCAAGACCGCCCGGTGCACCGACAAATCTCGATAGGAGCTACACATATCTCATTCTCAGGGCACACCAGATGGGACAATCTACAAGTAAAACCAACCCTCGAGTTTCCCTGAGGTGGCCTCGTAGGCTGCCCGGTTCGGACCAACACTCAGAGGACCACTGGCCCAGGGGGGTTGAATAAAGATGATCCTCGGGTTAATTACTCCCTAGGCAAAATTTTAGGTTGTTATTAGGCAAATGTTAAAACCAAGGTTGGGCCTTTCTGGAGGAGTTTTATTCAAAGCGAACTGTCAAGGGGGTCCCATAACCCCAACCGCGTAAGGAACGCAAAATCAAGGAACATAACACCGGTATAACGGAAACTAGGACGGCAAGAGTGGAACAAAACACCAAGCAAAAGGCCAAGCCTTCCACCTTCACCAAGTATATAGATGCATTAATTAAAATAAGAGATAATGTGATATCCCAACATATCCATGTTCCAACATGGAACAACCTGCTCTGCACCTGTAACTAGCAACGCTATAATAGGGGCTGAGCAAAAGTGGTAACTTAGCCAAACAACGGTTTGCTAGGAAGTTGGGTTAGAGGCTTGACATGGCAATATGGGAGGCTTGATAAAGAAAGTGGTAGTTAGCGCGACATAGCGATAGAACAAACAAAAAGCAAGCAAAGATAGAAGTGATATCAGGGGTAAAGATCATCTTGCCTACAAAGTTCTTAGAGTTGTCGAAAGCTTGCTCCTCATAAACGTACTCAACAGGTTCCTCATTCATGTACTCGTCTCCCGGCTCTAACCAAAGCAAGAACACAAGCAACGGAATAAAAATAAATCACGGTGCAATGCTCAAGCAACATGATGCAAGACATGGCATGGAATGCAAGGTATGATGTGCAATGCATATGCGTACTCCAGAAGGGAAAAGATGATCAAGGCATCAACTTGGCAAACCAATGGTGTCGCTAGAAAGATGGGGTGATTTCGGTCAAAATCGATATAAGGATCACCGGAAACGGATGCACGGTTTGCAAATGACAAGCAAAACAAAAATGATGCAAAACTGCGCTTAACAGCATCATAGCACTTAGGATGCAACAAGAAACTATACTACAGAACTCCAACATAGCAGCAAAGCACATGGCAATGAAGTACAGGTGAATCTCTACAAATCAGGAACACTAAGCTCATGCTAGAACTCACTAGAACAAGCTTAAAATAGCATGGAAAAAATGCAAATGATAACAGCTTCACAGACTTCAGTGGAAATACTAAACATGTCATAACCAGCATCAGGTAGCAATGTTTAGAGCTAGCAACCAACATTCTACAGGAACATATCATGGCAAACAAAGGCATGGCATGCTAGTACTAAAGACAAAGAACAAAACTCACTTACTGAACTTTAACCAAAGATGCACAGAAAATAAGGTAGCACCCATGCAAACATGGCAAGTGATATGATCAGTCTCAGACTTGGAAGAAAAACATGACATGGCATATACAGATTCATGATAGCAACTTTGCAAGCTCATGCCACTCACCGCAAAGCATTACATGGCATCACAAGGTAACCCACAGTAAGAAGACACAATTATGAAGCTAAACATGGCAAGATAAAGTTCATAGGGTGCATGGATCACTAGCAAAACACATGGCAAAAATGAACATGTTAACAATTTGCCCACAGCAATATTTAGCAAAAGTAGAGCATGGTAATGACAAGCAACGCTACTCCATAATTACAACTAGAGGAACGAATGGATAGATCATAACCATATCTTCAAAACACTCTTAATGAAGTTCTTCAAAATATGCACGGATCTACTTGTGGCAACAAGACAACATATCATCATAATATGACAGGAAAAGACTTGGCAAAATTACTAAGTGTCTGAAAACAACAATATCATGTAGCCTACTTTGCATGCTTGTGGTACTCACGCAGAGCTCATAAAAAATACAAGGCTAGCACCACTGTAAATATGACATGAGGAGCTCCTAAAACATGTAGACATGATGCTCATAGGATGCACACACAAAATGCAATGAAAATGAAAAATCAGCAAGTTATGTTGAATTCCAGCAGACAACAACATCACATAGCACTTTTGCAACGAAGGTTAGGGCATCAATATGGACAGTAATGTGCATGCAAATGACACTAGCATGAAGAGAATCACGAGACGAACATTTTGATATAACATATGCACAATTCGGAGCTACAGACATGGAGATATGGCATGATGAACATGGGCACATAATGTGAGAATTTCGGGACAAGCGAAATTTATACCGCGTAGATGTAGGGTTTCGCATGGAAACCGAGGTTCTTCGGGGATGTGGCCGAGATGCTCGGCGAGGAGGAAGGACATGGCCGGCGAGCTCGGGCGCCCCGGCGACGAGGTGGTGGAGGAGGACGGCGGCGGAGGACGCTAGCGTCAGGCGAGGGCGGCGGCAGGCGAAGTGGTGGCGTTGCGCGGCAGCGGCCGACGGAGTGGTGAGGCGCGGCGCCGGGCGGAGGTCGGCAGCAGCGCTAGTCGGCGGAGCGGGCGGCCAGCGCGGGAGGCGGCAGTGCGGGCGATGGGCCTGGGAGGGCCCGTTTCGGCCGGTGGGCCGACGCGGTGGAGAGCGGCGGCAACATGTGGCGGCTTGAGATTCGCCGGGGCACGGCGGCGGACGTGTCTGGCCTCGCCCGGACGTGTCCGGCGGTGCGGAGGAGGGTGGAGCTAGGGTTTTGCCCAGATTTTGAGGAGGGGGAGGCACATTTATAGGTAGGGGGAGCTAGGAGAGTCCAAATGAGGTGCGGTTTTCACCCACATGATCGTGATCCAACGACGGAGAGCATGGAGGGGGTTTAGATGGGCTAGTGGGCTGTTTTGGAGGGGTGCCGGTCTGTAAAGAGAGAGGGGCTTTAGCGGTTACACGGTTAACCGTTGGGCATCAAACAACCTCCAAATGCAACGAAATTTGACAGGCGACCTATCGGTGATGTACCAAGGCCACTCAACAAATCTCGACCCATTCCGAGAACAATTTTCTCCTGCTCATGAAACGAGATCTGAGGGGTGCAACGAGTGCATGTGGGATTGTCGGATTCCGAAACGGACAACGGGCAAAATGACTGGATGCATGAGATGAACACGAATGCAAATGAGATGCACATGATGACATGAGATGAAAAGCAAGACATGAACAAAATGCAAAACGAAGACAAAAACCCAACCACGGAGGAAAATAACATATCACATAGCTGGAAATGGCAAGAGTTGGAGTTACAATTATGGAAAGTTACATCCGGGGCATTACAATACCTCTTTCAGAAATTTTATGCCCCAAGACAATACCCTCATTAACCATAAAGTGGCCCTTTTCCCAATTCAAGATGAGATTAGTTTCTTCACATCTCTGCAAAACTCGATCACGGTTGCTTAAGCAATCATCAAAAGAATTTCCGTAAACGGAGAAATCATCCATGAAAACCTCAACAATATTTTCACAAAATTCAGAGAATATAGAAGTCATACAACTTTGAAAGGTAGCTGGTGCATGGCATAAACCATAAGGTATACGTCTATAAGCAAAGGTACCGAAAGGGCAAGTAAAAGTGGTTTTCTATTGATAATTCTTTGACACATGTATTTGAGAGAAACCAAAATAACCATCTAGAAAGCAAAAATGTGTATGCTTGGATAATCTTTCTAGCATTTGATCAATAAAAGGTAGAGGGTAATGATCTTTTCTAGTAGCTTTATTTAATTTGCAAAAATCAATTACCATTCTATAACCTGTAACAATTCTTTGAGGAATCAATTCATTCTTATCATTAGGAACGATAGTAATACATCCCTTCTTAGGGACACAATGAACAGGACTTACCCATTGACTATCAGCAATAGGATAAATTATACCTGCCTCCAGAAGCTTTAGTATTTCATTTATTACCACTTCTTTCATCTTAGGATTTAACGTCGTTGATGATCAACAACTGATTTAGCATCTTTCTCCAGTTTAATTTTGTGCTGACATAGAGTGGGACTAATGCCCTTAAGATCATCGAGAATACATCCAATAGCGGCACGGTGCTTCTTCAGAGTTTTCAAAAATTTCTTTTCTTTATGCTCTAAAAGGTTAGCACTAATAATAACATGATATATCTTCTTTTCATCAAGATAAGCATATTTTAGAGTATCGGGTAATTGCTTAAGCTCAAACAAGGGTTCACCCTTAGGTGGAGGAGGATCCCCAAGGATTTCAGCAGGTAAATTGTGTTTCAAAATAGGTCCTTGATTAAAGAACACTTCATCTATTTCCCTTCTTTCATTCATAGACAAATCATTTTCATGGTCTAGAAAATATTGTTCTAAAGGGTCATTAGGAGGCATGGCAATAGAAGCAAGACCAATAATTTCATCCTTACTAGGCAATTCTTTATCATGGGGTTGTCTACGGAATTTAGAGAAATTAAAATCATAAGACATATCCCCTAAACCAACAGTAACAATGTCTTTCTCTCGTAGTCTATCTTAGCATTAACAGTATTCAAGAAAGGTCCGCCAAATATAATGGGACAAAAATTATCTTGTGGAGAAGCAAGAACAATAAAATCAGTAGGATATTTTATCTTCCCACACAAGACTTCAACATCTCAAACAATCCCAATTAGTGATATAGTATCTCTATTAGCAAGCTTAATAGTAACATCAATATCTTCTATCTCACCTTGTGCAATGCCATTCATAATTTATTTCTATAGGGTATAAGGTATTGCACTCACACTAGCACCCACATCACATAAGCCATGTTAAGAATGATCTCCTATTTTAACAGAAACAACGGGCATGCCAACAATGGGTCTATGTTTATCTTTCATATCGGGTATGGCAATTCTAGCAGCTTCATCACAAAAATGAATAACATGCCCATCAATATTATCAACCAAGAGATCTTTAACTATAGCAACACTAGGTTAAACTTTAATTTGCTCAGAGGGTTTGGTTGTTCTAATATTACTTTTGTTGACCACGGTTGAAGCTTTAGCATAATCCTTTATTCTAACAGGGAATGGTGGTTTCTCAATATTAGTAGTAGGAACAATAGGATAAACATTATAAGTAATAGTTTCTTCTTCAACTTTAATAGGTTCAACTACTTTAAGTTCAATGGGAGGATCGCATCTGAACCACTTCTCCTTAGGGAGATCAACATGAGTAGCAAAAGATTCACAGAAAGAAGCTACTATTTCAGAGTCAAGTCCATATTTAGTGCTAAAATCACGAAAAGCAATGGTATCCATAAAAGATTTAACACAATCAAACTTAAGGTTTATACCTAACTTTTTACCTTCATCGAGTTCCCAATATTTAGAGTTGCATTTAATTCTTTCCAATAAAACCCATTTGAATTCAATATCCTTCCTCATATAGGAACCGGTACAAGAAGTATCGAGCATGGATCGATCATTATGAGAAAGCCGAGCATAAAATTTTTGAATAATAATTTCTCTTGAAAGCTCATGATTGGGGCATGAATATAACATTGACTTAAGCCTCCCCAAGCTTGAGTGATACTTTCTCCTTCACGATGCCAAAAATTATATATATAATTCCGATCACGATGAACTAGATGCATAGGATAAAACTTCTGGTGAAATTCCAATTTCAGTCGGTTGTAGTTCCATGATCCAATATCATCCAAGAGCCTATACCATGTCAATGCCTTTCCCTTCAAAGATGGAAGGAAGACCTTCTTCTTGACAACATCCTCGGGCATACCTGCAAGCTTAAATAATTCACAAACTTCATCCACATAGATTAGGTGCATGTCGGGATGTAATGTTCAATCTCCTGTATAAGGATTAGCTAGCAGTTTCTCTATCATACCCGAAGGACTTTCATAATAAATATTTTCAGTAGGTGAAGTACATTGAGGAGCAACTCTTTTCTCTTCCGGTCGAGGTGAAGATACCCTGAAAAAACCCCTCAAAGGATTATGTTCCATAGTAACAAGTGACAGTAAATTTCAGCACACTATATAAATGTTTCCTTACCAAAAGCGCTTCACTCCCTGGCAACGGTGCCAGAAAAGAGTCTTGATGACCCACAAGTATACGGCATCTATCGTAGTCCTTTCGATAAGTAAGAGTGTTGAACCCAACGAGGAGCAGAAGGAAATGACAAGTGGTTTTCAGCAAGGTATTCTCTGCAAGCACTGGTAACACATAGTTTTGTGATAAGATAAATTGTGACAGGTAACAAGTAAATAAAGTAACTAAGGTGCAGCAAGGTGGCCCAATCCTTTTTGTATAAAACGCAAGCCTGGACAAACTCTTATATAAAGCAAAGCGCTCCCGAGGACACATGGGAATTGTTGTCAAGTTAGTTTTCATCATGCTCATATGATTCGTGTTCGTTACTTTGATAATTTTATATGTGGGTGGACCGGTGCTTGGGTGCTGCCCTTCCTTGAACAAGCCTCCCACTTATGATTAACCCCTCACGCAAGCATCCGCAACTATGAAAGAAAAATCAAGGTAAACCTAACCATAGCATGAAACATATGGATCCAAATCAGCCCCTTACGAAGCAACGCATAAACTAGGGTTTAAGCTTTTGTCACTCTAGCAACCCATCATCTACTTATTACTTCCCAATGCATTCCCCTAGACCCATAGAACATGAGCTCTGGCGCCATTAATGGAAACGTTGGGAGGGAGGTGCACAGCGGGTAGCGGTCAAAAGGGCTCTTCTCCCGATGAGCACGCGCAGGGGTCTGATCACACGCCTCCCATACTCAAATAGCTACCCCGCACGGCACCTCCTAGCCAATAAAAAAAGAGGACACGTGGCCGCACGTAATTGGTAAGTCGAACGCCCACGGTTTCAATAATACTTGTGTTTCCGATTTGTAACATGACAGCACTTGTTCCAAAATGACTTTGTTGATTGTTAATGTGTGCACCTTAGAAAATCAGACAGAAAAATTACCAGAGCATGTTGGTGCCATGTCATGAGACCATGCCAAGTTTCATGATTTTCAGGCGTGTTTTGGAGTTACAGGAATTAAAAAACCAAGTTTCTCAATCTTTCCGGCCGAGCCACGACGCCCAGATGTTTGAATTTCACCCCATCTCTTGCATGGGACCTAGAAATTCACCCAAGGACACACATATGATTTTTCAAAAAACTTTGGTGCACTGGAGCATGTGCTTGTAGTTCAAATTTGAATTTTGCACATTAAATGCCCAGAAACTCAATTAATGTATAAAAAAGGCCAAACGAACCCGAAATAATTCCAAAATTTAGCACGGTACTTCTATTTGGTCTAATCTGGCTGTGTAAAAAATTAAGGCGGGGGAAGGCAGTGTACGTATGTCGTTTCGCACACAGAGGTGACACGTTCCCTCTTGGAACCATGAGCCTTCTTGTGGGAAGCTCCAGTTTGCAAGAAGCTTACATCAAAGCTTGTCCCAATTCGGCCAAAAAAATTACCGCAGCATGTTGGTGCCATGTCATGACACCATTCCAAGTTTCATGATTTTCAAGCGTGTTTTGGAATTACAGGAATTAAAAAACCAAGTTTCTAAATCTTTCCGGCCAAGCCACGACGCCCACATGTTTGAATTTCACTCCCATCTCTTGCAAGAGACCTAGAAGTTCACCCAAGGACACACATGTGATTTTTCAAACAACTTTGGTGCACTGGAGCCGGTGCTTGCTTGTAGTTCAAATTTGAATATGCACATTAAATGCCCAGAAACTCAATTAATGTACAAAAAAGGCAAACGAGCCCGAATAATTCCAAAATTTAGCACGGTACTTCTATTTGGTCTAATCTGGCTGTGTAAAAAATTAAGGCGGGAGAAGGTAGTGTACGTATGTTGTTTCGCACACGGAGGTGACACGTTCCCTCTCGGAACCACGAAGCCTTCTTGAGGGAAGCTCCGGTTTGCAAGAAGCTTACACCAAAGCTTGTCCCAATTCGGACAAAAAAATTACCGCAGCATGTTGGTGCCATGTCATGACACCATGCCAAGTTTCATGATTTTCAGGCGTGTTTTGGAATTACAGGAATTAAAAAACAAGTTTCTCAATCTTTTCGGCCAAGCCACGACGCCCAGATGTTTGAATTTCACTCCCTCTCTTGCATGGGACCTAGAAATTCACCCAAGGACACAACATGTGATTTTTCAAACAACTTTGGTGCACTGAGCCTGTGCTTGTAGTTCAAATTTGAATTATGCACATTAAATGCCCAGAAAATCAATTAATGTACAAAAAAGGCAAACGAGCCCGGAATAAGTCCAAAATTTAGCATGGTACTTCTATTTGGCCTAATCTGGCTGTGTAAAAAAATTAAATTAAGGCGAGAAAAGGCAGTGTACATATGTCGTTTCGCAGACGGAGGTGACACGTTCCCTCTCGGAACCACGAGCCTTCTTGAGGGAAGCTCCGGTTTGCAAGAAGCTTACACCAAAGCTTGTCCCAGTTCGGCCAAAAAAATTACCGTAGCATGTTGGTGACCTGTCATGACACCATGTGAAGTTTCATGATTTTCAGGCATGTTTGGGAATTACAGGAATTAAAAAACCAAGTTTCGCAATCTTTTCGAACGAGCCACGATGCTTAGATGTTTGAATTTCACTCCCATCTCTTGCATGGGACCTAGAAATTCACCCAAGGACACACATGTGATTTTTCAAACAACTTTGGTGCACTGGAGCCTGTGCTTGCAGTTCAAATTTGAATTATGCACATTAAATACCCAAAAACTCAATTAATGTATAAAACGGCAAAACAAGCTCGGAATAATTCCAAAATTTAGCATGGTGCTTCTATTTGCTCTAATATGGCTGTGTAAAAAATTAAGGCGGGAGAAGGCAGTGTACGTATGTCGTTTCGCACACGGAGGTGACACATTCCCTCTCAGAACCACGAGCCTTCTTGAGTGAAGCTCCGGTTTGCAAGAAGCCTACAATAAAGCTTGTCCCAATTCGGCCAAAAAAATTACCGCAGCATGTTGGTGCCATGTCATGAGACCATGCCAAGTTTCATGATTTTCAGGCATGTTTTGGAATTACAGGAATTAAAAAACTAAGTTTCTCAATCTATCCGGCCAAGCCACGACGCCCAGATGTTTGAATTTCACTCTCATCTCTTGGATGAGACCTAGAAATTCACCCAAGGACACACATGTGATTTTTCAAACACCTTTGGTGCACTGGAGCCTGTGCTTGCAGTTCAAATTTGAATTATGCACATTAAATGCCCAGAAACTCAATTAATGTATAAAAAGGCAAAACCAGCCCGGAATGATCCCAAAATTTAGCACGGTACTTCTATCTGGTCTAATCGGGCTGTGTAAAAAAATTAAGGCGGGAGAAGGAAGTGTACATATGTCGTTTCGCACACAGAGGTGACACGTTCCCTCTCGGAACCACGAGCCTTCTTAAGGGAAGCTCCGGTTTGCAAGAAGCCTACACCAAAGCTTGTCCCAATTCGGCAAAAAAAATTACCGCAGCATGTTGGTGCCATGCCATAAGACCATGCCAAGTTTCATGATTTTCAGGCGTGTTTTGGAATTACAGGAATTAAAAAACCAAGTTTCTCAATCTTTCCGGCCGAGCCACGACTCCCACATGTTTGAATTCACTCCCATCAAATGCATGGGACCTAGAAATTCACCCAAGGACACACATGTGATTTTTCAAACAACTTTGGTGCACTGGAGCCTATGCTTTTAGTTCAAATTTGAATTATGCACATTAAATGCCCAGAAACTCAATTAATGTATTAAAAAGGTGAAACAAGCCAGAAATAATTCTAAAATTTAGCATGGTACTTCTATTTGGTCTAATCTGGCTGTGTAAAAAATTAAGGCGGGAGAAGGCAGTGTACGTATGTCGTTTCACACATGGAGGTGACACGTTCCCTCTCGGAACCACGAGCCTTCTTGAGGGAAGCTCCAGTTTGTAAGAAGCCAACACCAAATCTTGTCCCAATTCGGCCGAAAAAATTACCGCAGCATGTTGGTGCCATGTCATGACACCATGCTAAGTTTCATGATTTTCAGGCGTGTTTTGGAATTATAGGAATTAAAAAACCAAGTTTCTCAATCTTTCCGGCTGAACCACGACGCCCAGATGTTTGAATTTCACTCCCATCTCTTGCATGGGGCCTAGATATTCACCCAAGGACACACATGTGATTTTTCAAACAATTTTGGTGCACTGGAGCCTGTGCTTGTAGTTCAAATTGGAATTATGCACATTAAATGCCTAGAAACTCAATTAATGTATATAAAAGGCCAAACGGACACGGAATAATTCCAAAATTTAGCACGATACTTCTATTTGGTCTAATCTGGCTGTGTAAAAAAAATTAAGGTGGGAGAAGGCAGTGTACGTATGTCGTTTCGCACACGGAGGTGACACGTTTCCTCTCGGAACAAGGAGCCTTCTTGAGGGAAGCTCCGGTTTGCAAGAAGCTTACACCAAAGCTTGTCCCAATTCAGCCAAAACAATTACTACTGCATGTTGGTGCCATGTCATGACACCATGCCAAGTTTCATGATTTTCAGCCGTGTTTTGGATTTACATGAATTAAAAAACCAAGTTTCTCAATCATTCCAGCCGAGCCACGACACCCAGATGTTTCAATTTTATTCCCATTTCTTGCATGGGACCTATAAATTCACCCAAAGACACACATGTTATTTTTCAGCAAACTTTGGTGCATTGGACATTTGCTTGTAGTTCAAATTTGAATTATGCACATTAATTGCCCAGAAACTCAATTAATGCATAAAAATACCAAACGAAGCCGGAATAATTCCAAATTTAAATACGACACTCATGTACTACTTGCATGTTCACTGTACATAAATGTTCTAGCAATTAAAACACCATCCTTACCCTCCATAACACCATTTTGTCTTTCAAAACATAATGAAAAAATCAGGCATACCACAAACAGTTTACTAGAAAGAATCGTGGGGGATGCGATATAAAATATCTTGGTGCACCGTCCTGTCTAGCTTACCCAGGAACCTTCTCGTCTACAGTCCACCGCCGCCGCTTGAACCACACTTGCGCGCCAGTTTCTCGCAGCATCGAGCGAAAAAAATTTGCCACCGCGGAAATAGCTATCTCCTCGCCCCATCCCTCCTACCAAAAGCCACATTTCCACTGTTCCTCCTTGCTTTCCAAGTTAAAACCTTCACTAGTGCTTACGAGCAGCTCAGCCTCCTCGCCGGTGACCCTTCTTCTTGCAACGCCGCCTCCTCACCGACTACCCTTCTTCTTGTAGCGCCGCCTCCTCGCTGGTGACCCTTCTTCTTGCAGCGCCGCCTCCTCGCCGGCGACCCTTCTTCTTCCTACGTGGCCTCCTCACCGCCGACCCTTCTTCTTACTTCGCGGCCTCGTTGAGATGGTCAGGTAATCCACACCCCACCGACACCATCCTCCTCCTTTCCCATCCCACATGCCCCGACTGACGGAGCAACACCTTCCACCGAAATCTCTGCCCCCTCCTCCAATTAAGCGCCGCCCACAGCCATTTTACATGCAGTATAACATGGAGCTGAGTAGCATATGGCCGCACGCGCGAACGGGGTCGCTAAGGCTGACATGCATGTCGACCGCCAGATCTTGGAGGAGCACCTCGTCTTCGAGGCCACCGTCGACACCGCCGCGCAGTTGTCTACTTTAAATACAGTTCATGATGTTTTCTCGAGGCCACCGCCAGTGCCTTCTAGTGATTTGTCGTCTGTAATGTTAATATGCAATCTGATGTTTAGTTAACAGTTTGGTCCTCTAAAATATAATGTTCAGTTAACACTTTGGTCCAACAATTGCTACATTTCGTAGTACTGTTCTCAAGCATTCTTTGTTTTGTTAACTGTCTTATCTTCTAGTACATGTTTATACTTTGCAATGTCGTGCTCAGTTAACTATTTTGGTTCATTTGGTCTGCTGTCCTTTTAACTGTTTGGTTCAGTTCTGCAATTTGATTTTCATTTGTTGTGGGTACAATTTTGTATTGTTATGCATGTGACACAAATCTAATTTGGTTGTACTCAATACATATTCTACTGATAGTATGGCAACTCTCAGTTAACCTGATCAATATCTTCCTTATGTGTGTTGTAGAGAAACAATGGGAGACACTGCGGTTTACCATCGAGGTTTGTTCAAGCAGGGTCCTTTGGCTAATAGCACATTATTGTGCAGTTGCAGGAATCATTCTAATATTTAGGTTTCTTACAATTTGGTCTTGCACATGTAGGTCCTACTGTGAGAGGCTTAGACCCATTGTTCGACCCATTGTCCATGAATATCAATCAAGTCAAGAAACTCAGAAAGATTGTTAGGATGAAGAAACTTGCGACGAATAACAGAAAGATCTTTGTTTGCACAATGAAGAAGACATTAGTCAACTATAGGATGGTACCAACTCTTTTACCTTGTTTTCACCCCTTGCGCCATTTCAAAATTTACAATAGCGATTTCTGCATAGCATTGTTTTCAGTAATTTTCAAAGCAGTTCACTGATGATTACCTCTCAAACCACCTGCATGGTCAAGAGGTGAGGAAGGTATTCATTCAACACCCACGGTACAATATTGAAGTCTTACTGAAGAGGACAAAGGTTGGGAGGGCAATTATCCATAGCCACTGGTCTCAAGTTGCAAGGACATTCAACATCACTGAAGGCTCAATATTTGCCTTCCGCTTCTGCAGTTTCCTAGATGAGATTCATTTGTCTATTTACCGTGTATGATGCTACTTTCCAATGGTTTTGGATGCTGCATGTGAAACTTGGTGCTGTTGTGTAATGGCGTAACTAAGTGCCGAAGCTATCTGATGTAATTCGATTATGAAATCCTGGTTGCTTTTATACGGATATGAAATATCTTGCGTGTTTTATAAGAAATATCAGTTTGATTAGTACATGGATTATCAATAATAGGCTAATTACCTTGCTTATTGGGGTTTTCTATTGCAAACAGTTACTCAGACAGCACCGTGGGCGATGAACTCAAACAACTCGCACGGTTTCTAGAAAGTAGGCGTGTTCGATCAACTAACAATCACACACGGCTTCCGGCAGTGAACCGTTTGTGTTAGGCCACCTTACACAAACGTTTCCACACAAAGAACTATGTGGGATGTACATACCTACGGAAATGATTTTCTAGGATTCACCGTGTGGGATGTACATACCTACGGAAATGATTTCTGGGATTCACCGTGTGGGATGTACATACCTACATAAATGATTTCTAGGATTCGCCGTGTGGGATGTACATACCTACGGAAATGATTTCTGGGATTCTTTGTGTGGGATGTACATACCTACGGAAATGATTTCTGGGATTCACCGTGTGGGATGTACATACCTACGGAAATGATTTCTGGGAATCACCATGTGGGATGTACATACCTACGGAAATTATTGGGTTTCCATGCCTCAACCGATCGCACACGGCCCCATCCTGGGTCCCATGAGGGCCTATCCCCGATGATTTCTAGGTCATGTGGGAAGGACCCCCCTACCGCCCACACTCACTTGGCAACGGTTCCAAATGTCGTCGCGGAAAGGGGTTTTAAACCGTTTGTTTAGGAAGTCGTTGTACCAGTGGTTTAATAGGCTGCATGTGGCACCTCGGCTCAGAGAAACCGGAACGCCCCGTATTCCAGCCCAGATATCGAGGTGAAGTCTCCTGGAATATGGCACTACTTAGCATAGGACAAACCAGCTCTCTATTACAACACAAATATGAATACAAGGTCTCCGAATTACAATGAATAACACTGGCTCGGCGACGCTATGCTAACCAGAGTTGCTCTATGCAAGCAGCATAACAACTCGAGGCAGCGAAACCTCTACTGGCAGTGGAACAACGAACAATGATGATGGACTCCAATCCGTAGGGACTCTGGCTGGAACGTTTATCCTAGCTCGCGAACACAGGAACCATACCAAACAAGCAAGCAAACCAGGCATGACATGCAAACTGGCATGACACGCCAGGTCAGTACATTGAATGTACTTGCAAGCTCACAATAACCAAAAGCAGTCAAGACAACAACATCATGGCATTAGCAGGTTAAAGCAATCATGAGCATGATACTAACGGAACAACCTGGCATGCACAATTGAACATGATATAGCTAGAACAACTTTAGCACGGCATGAGCATATGAACATGATGATACTACATGCAGCAGGTTAACATGATCATGCAGCAACTTATTCTTACTCGGTGGTTACCTCGTAACCATCTCATGCATCAACTTACCAACTTTGGTATCCACTATACCACCATGATCATCTCGCGATCACATAAAGATCAACCAACTTCGGTATCGACGATACCTTCATGATCCTCTCTCGATCACAACTAATCTCTTTCTCATCATCAAACCGGGGTTATTATTATTAATTAATTTATTATTATTGTTGGATCATAGTGTGACCAACTACGAACTAGGCCCATATCCGCGGGCGCGGCTATCAATAGATTAAAACACCATGCAAGAACATAGCAAGAACATTACCAAGTAAGCATGTAACCAACTAGCTGCAACGGAACATGCATAGCAACGGTACTTGATAATAGACGATAAACATTCATCAGACGGAACATCACTACTATCAGAATGAACTACTACCACCAAGCATGATGGGTTAAAATGATACTAGCAAGTAGCACAAGATAACCAGATGCATCGAAACATAGCATGAAAGTGAACGTGAATCCACGAGCATAACCGAAACAATGACTGCAGTAGCAAACAAGCATACAGATAATAGGCAAACTTTTGTTAAACATTGAATTGGAAACCATGGCTACTGCATGGCTATCATGCAAGTGGTGGTTGTGGCTTGCCTGGGGGTGACAGAGACTCCGGGAAGAAGTGCGGTGAACCCGCGGGACGAAACACTGGACGATTCTCTCTCGAAGGGGGATGATAAGCGCAAGGGCATCATGGTCATTTTCGCAGTGTGAACACCTTATGAAAATGGCACGAATAGAAAGAGCTCAATGAGACGAAGAAGTGAGCGTTGGTTTCACCTCGATCGGAGTTACGGTTGCGGAGTTATGAGGTGTAGAAGATCAGGGACCAATCTGTGAATATTTCCATCACCAACAAGTCCTTGGAGCAGAAAACAGAAAACACCTTTTAGGGAAATACGCTTTCTGAACTGGAAAGCGTATTTTTAGCCGAAGTAGAAGAATAAGAAGATGTTTTCCCATGGCGAAAGCGTATATGTGGAAATACGCTTCCACTTAAAAACGAATGGGCCCTGGGGATGTGTCACTTATAGCGGGACCCCGAGCAGGGGGAGGGGCCAGGCGCGGGCTCGTCTCCTTCCTCTCGCCCTGTTCCGCTCATGGAGCAGAGGCAGAACAGGGGAGGGAGGGCGTTGGCGGGCGGGCCGGCTTAGGCAACCCCCGGCCGGGGCAAGGCCACCGGCAGGTGCGGGGCGATGAGGCGCGAAAACTAAAAAAAATATGATGTCAGTCATTGAAGCAATTGCAATTTATCATAACATCAGAAAGAGTTAATTAAAGAGCTTTTCAGCAAGTCCACATACTCAACTATCATTTAGTCTTTCACAATTGCTAACCCTCACGCGATACTTATTATATATATATCTGGATCTCTCCAACATATAGTGCTTGCCAAAGGAAAAAGTGTAAAAAGGAAAGGTGATGACCACCATGACTCTTGTATAAAGATAAAAGATAAAAGCAAAAGATAGGCCCTTTGCAGAGGGAAGCAAAGGTTGTCATGCGCTTTTATGGTTGGATGCACAAAATCTTAGTGCAAAAGAACATCACTTTATATTCCAGCTGTGATAAGGACCTTTATTATGCAATCAGTCGCTTTTATTTCATCCGTATCACAAGTTCGTATAAAGCTTATTTTCTTCACACTAATAGATCATACATATTTTGAGAGCATTTTTTATTGATTGCACCGATGACAACTTACTTGAAGGATCTTACTCAATCCTTAGGTATGTATGGTGGACTCTCATGGCAAAACTGGGTTTAAGGGATGTTTGGAAGCACAAGTACTATCTCTACTTGGTGCAAAGAATTTTGCTAGAATGAGAGGGAATGGCAAGCTCAACATGTTGGATTATCCATGACAATATAACTTCTATTTGGATATAAGAAAACATAACTCATTATATTGTCTTCCTTGTCCAACACCAACCTTTTAGCATGTCATGTTTTAATGAGTGCTCACAATTACAAAAGATGTCCAAGATAATATATTTATATGTGAATCCTCTCTTTCTTTATTACTTCCTATTAATTGCAACAATGACCAAAACTATGTTTGTCAACTCTCAACAACTTTTACTCATCATACTCTTTATATGTGAAGTCATCACTCTCCATAAGATCACTATATGATCTCTTTTATTTTTTATTCTTTCTTTTATTTAATTCCTTCAAGACCATAGCAACATAGAAAATGCCCTCAACTCAAAACTAATATTTATTATATAAATAACTCAAGGACTCGATTACATAGAGGGAACATAAAGCAAAACTCAAAGCTAGATCACACTAAAACTTTATTCTACTAGATCAAGACATAACCAAAAGGATTGAACTAAGAAAAATGATAAAGGTAAAGATGTGATGGTGATACGATACCGGGGCACCTCCCCCAAGCTTGGCAGTTGCCAAGGGGAGTGCCCATACCCATATATTTATGTCTCTTTCTTCGGAGGTGGTGATGACGGAGTTGTTGCAATGGTAGCCCTCTTCCTCTGAATCTTGGGACGACATATTGCTTTAAATCTGCTACAGAAACAACTCAAAACGAAAACAGGGGATTTTGCCGTGGTATGGCAGTCAAAACCGTTGGGAGATTATATAATGAATTTTTATTGACCAAAAGAAGTATTGTGCAAGAAATCGGAGTCCGGAGGGAACAGGAGGTGGCCACAAGGAAGGGGGCGCACCCAGGGGGTAGGGCGCGCCCTCCACCCTTGTGGTGGCCTCGTGTCTCTCTCAGACTAATTTTAATTTTCCTAATTTTTTTAATATTCGAAAACAGAGAAAAATATTATTGCAAACGTTTTGGAGTCGGTTTACTTACCGTATCACATACATATTCCTTTTCAGAGTCTGAAACATTCTGGAAAGTGTCCCTTATGTACTCCTCCGGTGTTACGGTATTAATTATATTGGTCTCAACATTTATGGGGGTACCTGAGATATAATGTTTGATTCTTTGACCGTTTACCACCTTCAGATTTGTGCCTTCGTCATTGTTCATTTTTATGGCACCGGAACGATAGACCTCCTCGATAATGTAAGGACCTTCCCATTTAGAGAGAAGCTTTCCTGCAAAAAATCTTAGATGAGAGTTATATAGCAAAACATGATCACCTACATTAAACTCACTCTTTTCTATCCTTTTGTCATGCCATTTTTTAACTTTTTCTTTAAACAACTTGGCATTCTCATAGGCTTGGGTTCTCCATTCATCAAGTGAGCTAATATCAAATAACCTCTTCTCACCAGCAAGTTTGAAATAATAGTTGAGCTCCTTAATAGCCCAATATGCCATATGTTCTAGTTAAAGAGGTAAGTGGCATGCTTTTCCATAAACCATTTTATATGGAGACATGCCCATAGGATTCTTATAAGCAGTTCTATAAGCCCATAATGCATCATCAAGTTTCTTAGACCAATTCTTTCTAGATCTATTAACAGTCTTTTTGCAAAATTAATTTAAGCTCTCTATTACTCAATTCTACTTGACCACTATACTAAGGATGATATGGAGATGAAATTCTATGGTTAACATCATACTTAGCAAGCATTTTAGGGAAAGCACCATGAATAAAATGTGAACCACCATCAGTCATTAAATATCTAGGGACTCCAAACCTCAGAAAAATAACTTCTTTAACCATCTTAATAGAAGTGTTATGATCATCACTAATAGTTGGAATAGCTTCTACCCACTTAGTAACGTAATCAACAATAACTAAAATATGTGTATACCCATTAGAGGAAAGAAAAGGTGTAGCGATACGGCCTTAGGCGGTTAAATCTCTGTGTATAAGTGTCATCCATGGATCGGTAATGCTGACACACACAATACTCGAGGATTTATAACAGAGTTCAATCACACACTTATTACATCGAATGTCTCGAAAGAGAACTTATTACAATAATATGGCTGAAGTCCATCTAAATAAGATAACAGCGGAAGCTTCGAAGGTGAATGAGTCCATCAACTCCAACGGCATAATTGAGTGCATGACAATGACCTAGTGCACCTTACTCTTCGTCTGAAAACTCTGCAACATAATACGTTGTAGCCTATGTAGGTCAGCACATGGAATATGCTGGCAAGATAACACTATAGAGCAATGAACAAGTAACAGCTATAACTATATGCATATATGGCTGGTGGAGGCTCTATGGTTATCTTTTGCATAACGCTGGTTTTTCCCTACAACAAAGGAATATATTTTATTTAACTACAAGTTTGTTGAAAACATTGAGAATGGTAACCCCATCTCAATCCCAAATTAATAGTCAATAACCCAACAAATTAGTTCAATTAGAGTGATGAGACCAACATAATAATTCAAGCACCAGATACTCAAGATGTCCATAACCAGGGACACGGCTAACCAAGATTAGTTTGTACACTCTGCAGAGGTTTGCGCACTTTTCCCCACAAGACTCGATCTCCTCCGTTGGATTTCTCACACTTCATGTTGTTTGAGAAACAGATGACCGAGACATAGTCTTTCCGAAGAGGTCCCCTTAACCGATAGATAGGCCGGTACACCTACAATCCCCTACATCTGCTAGCCCCTCATGGAAAGGATTCCCACAACTTACTTAACTATGCCAGAACCCATAATCGCTTGTGGCTGCACACGGAAGTTTCTAGCATGAATAATCTTATGATCCCTTTGAGCCTGGGTGGCAACCATAGGAAAAATCACACGGATACCCCGGGATTCTCCTTGGACAACACTGGATTTCCCAGGTGCCCAAAAACCAATCCACCCAGATGTCTATTAATCTTGCCGCCTTAAATAAAACCTTAGTTAACAATAATCTCTCATAGCTTTCATGAATACTCTCAAACTAATCCACGTCTACGAGCATAGCATAGCGGTACAAGCATAACGTAGAATTTACTCCCAGGGTTTGAAGTAAAAGACAATAGGTTCTACCTCATCAACTACTTCCCGATACCCACATGTTATCAAGTCCTAACCATGCAGTGTTTTAGGATTGAAACTAATGCATAAAAATTGGGTAATAAAGGGATATGATCAAAGTGTTACTTGCCTTGCCGACGATCTGAAAACCCTAGTGACTCATAGTAGCAAGCCTCGCACTCCGGAAACTCTATTGTGAACAAACAATAGAATACATAAGCACTCAAGCATAAGATGCAATGATAAAAATCAAATGAAAAGATCCGGAGTGAAAGTTCAAACCAAAAGCTTCGATTTGCAAAAAGAATCAATCGAATCGGAGTCATGAAACTCAAACTATGATCAAAAGAAGTTCAAATTAAAATATGCTTGAAACCAAATTTTAGATTGTTAAAATCATATTAAATTTGTTTATCCAGAAATAGGGATACAAGACGAAGACTTTGGCATTTGTTTCACTGGATTTGGGCAAACGAGTAAAAAGTAACGAAGGTTTGAAGTCCAGGGACTAATCTGTGATAAAAGTATTCGCGGATAGGTCCCTGGCTAAAAATACAATAAAAGAAAAACCTAACGAACGAACGTTCGCTAACAGAACTAAACGAACGAAAACCGTTTGCTAAAACAATCAAACCGGTGAACGTTCGCTAAATAAGGGAAACCTAAAAACCGATCTAAAAAACCGAACTAAAAAAACGGGCGGTTTTCTTCGGCTTAACTAGTTCGGCCAAACGAAATCGGCGGCGTCATCCGGCGGCGACGGGGCATGGCAGTGGGCGGCGGAGCGAGGCGGCGGGTGGCGGCGCGGCGAGCGGCGGCCGAGGCGGCGTGGCTCGGTGCAGCGGGCTGCGGCGGCGGCGATATGGAGGAGGAGGGGGTCGGGGCTTTGGCTTATAAATGCCGGGGGTCGTTCGGCTTGGGCGAGGGGGCGACGGGAGAGGGAGTTCGAGTCGGACTCCCTCGGCGACGGTGGTGGCGGCGCGGACTCCTCCGCGCGAGGAGGAAGGCGGCGGCGGCGGCGGGTCGGCCTGGCTCGGCTCGGCCTTCGGCCTAGTTGGGCGACAGAGATTTTTTTATATAAATAAAATTTCGCCCGAAAGGAAAAATCCTAATAAATATAAAAAAATTCTAAAAATACCATAAAAAAATTTCATCGTCCAAACCTAATATTTAGGACAAAGTGAACATTTTTCTGGCCTAAAATGCATATTTTTCTAATTCAAATAAAATAGCAAATAAAATAATAATTTGATTTTAAAATTTCTCCTCCAATATTTCCTATCTTTTGAAGAAGTCGTTTTATGTTATCTCATGTGTTTTTATTATTGGAACTTATTGGAGAGAAAAAACATTTAAAATCAAATTGATCCTCTTTTCAAATTTGAAAAAATTCAAATATGAAAATTTGTGAAATCTCCAACTCTCTCCTTGGGTCCTTGAGTTGCTTAAGATTCTTAGGATCTCAACCAAAATGCAAACGAAATATGATATGCATTTGATGACCTAAGTATAACATCCAAATTGAAAATTGGGATGTTACAAACCTATCCCCCTTAAGATGAATCTCGCCCTCGAGATTCGGGTTGACTAGAGAAAAGGTGTGGGTGGTCTATCCGTAGGTATTCTTCTCGCTCCCAGGTGGCTTCATCCTCGGTATGGTGGCTCCACTGAACTTTACAAAACTTGATAACCTTATTGCGTGTAACTCGGCTGGCAAAATCAAGTATCTTGACAGGTTTCTCCTTGTAGGTTAGGTCACTCTCCAACTGAATTGCTTCCAGGGGCACTATATCTCTTAGAGGAATATCACCCATCTCAGCATGATACTTCTTCAACTGGGAAATGTGAAACACATCATGAACTCCTGACAATCCTTCTGGTAACTCCAGCTTGTAGGCAACTTCTCCCATATGCTCCAAAACTCGATATGGTCCTACAAATCTTGGGGCTAACTTTCCTTTAACTCCAAATCATTCAACTCCTCGCAGTGGTGACACATGAAGATATGCTTTGTCTCAAATTCCATAGACTACCTCCTTGCGTTTTGTATCGGCATAACTCTTCTGCCTGGACTGAGCTACCTTCAATCTATCACAAATCAACTTTACCCTTTTTTCAGACTCTTTGATCAAATCTGGTCCAAACAACTGATGGTCTCCAACTTCATCCCACATTAACAGTGTCCTTTACCTTCTTCCATACAGTGCCTCGAAAGGGGCCATCTTCAAACTAGCTTGATAACTGTTGTTGTATGAGAACTTTGCGTAAGTTAAATTATCATCCCAACTAGATCCATAATCTAGTGCACAAGCTCTCAACATGTCCTCCAGAATCTGGTTGACTCTCTCGGTCTGTCCATATGTCTATGGATGAAAGGTTGTACTGAACTCTAGCCTAGTACCCAAAGTCTGGTGCAGCTGATTCCAAAACTTGGAGGTAAACAGTGTTCCTCTATCTGATACGATGGTCCTCGGAACTCCATGCAGACATACGATCCTGGTCATATATATCTTGGCAACTTCGCGCTCATATAAGTGGTTTTCACGGGGACAAAGTGAGCCACTTTGGTCAAGCGAACAACTACTACCCAGACGGAATCATAACCTGATCTTGTCCTGGGAAATCCGGTGATGAAATCCATGCCAAGCTTGTCCCACTTCCATTCGGGTATTGGCATAGGCTGAAGTAACTCTGCTGGCATCTGATGTTCTGCCTTCACTCTCTGACATACATCACATACTACTACATACTCGGCAATATCCTTCTTCATACCTGTCTGATAACCAACAAGTATAGGGGATCACAATAGTTTTTGAGGGTAGAGTATTCAACCCAAATTTATTGATCCGACACAAGGGGAGCCAAAGAATATTCTCAAGTATTAGCAGCTGAGTTGTCAATTCAACCACACCTGGAAAACTTAATATCTACAGCAAAGTATTTAGTAGCAAAGTAGTATGGAAGTAATGGAAACGGTGGCAAAAGTAACAGTATTGGTTTTGTAGTGATTGTAACAGTGACAACGGAAAAGTAACTAAGAAAAGATCAATATGTGAAAAGCTCGTAGGCATAGGATCAGTGATGGATAATTATGTCGCATGCGATTCCTCATGCAACAGTTATAACATAGGGTGACATAGAACTAGCTCCAGTTCAACAATGTAATGTAGGCATGTATTCCGAATATAGTCATACGTGCTTATGCAAAAGAACTTGCATGGCATCTTTTGTCCTACCCTCCTGTGGCTGTGGGGTCCTATTGGAAACTAAGGGATATTAAGGCCTCCTTTTAATAGAGTACCGGAACAAAGCATTAGCACTTGGTGAATACATGAACTCCTCAAACTACGGTCATCATCGGTAAGTATCCCGATTATTGTCACTTCGGGGTTAACAGATCATAACACATAATAGGTGACTATAGACTTGCAAGATAAGATCAAGAACTCACATTTATTCATGGAAACATAATAGGTTCAGATCTGAAATCATGGCACTCGGACCCTAGTGATAAGCATTAAGCATAGCAAAGTCATAGCAACATCAATCTCAGAACATAATGGATACTAGGGATCAAACCCTAACAAACTAACTCGATTACATGATAAATCTCATCCAACCCATCATCGTCCAGCAAGCCTACGATGGAATTACTCACGCACAGCGGTGAGCATCATGAAATTGGTGATGGAGGAAGGTTGATGATGACGATGGCGACGGATTACCCTCTCTGGAGCCCTGAACAGACTCCAGATCAGCCCTCCCGAGAGAGATTAGCGCTTGGTGGCGGCTCCGTATCGCAAAACGCGATGAATCCTTCTCTCTGATTTTTTTCTCACCGAACATGAATATATAGAGTTGGAATTGAGGTCGGTGGAGCACTAGGGGTCCCACGAGACAGGGGGCGCGCCCCCACCCTCGTGGACAGGGTGTGGGCCCCTGGCCTTGATTCTTTTGCCAATATTTTTTATATATTCCAAAAATATTCTCCGTTTATTTTCAGGTCATTCCGAGAACTTTTATTTCTGCACAAAACTAACACCATGGCAATTCTACTGAAAACAGCGTCACTCCGGGTGAGTTCCATTCAAATCATGCAAGTTAGAGTCCAAAACAAGGGCAAAAGTGTTTGGAAAAGTAGATACGTTGGAGACGTATCAAATCCCCCAAGCGTAAACCTTTGCTTGTCCTCAAGCAGTTCAGTTGACAAACTGAAAGTGATAAAGAAAAAAAACTTATACAAACTCTGTTTGCTCTTGATGTTGTAAATATGTAAAGCCACAATTCAAGTTTTCAGCAAAGATTATGAACTAACCATATTCACAATAACATTTAGGTCTCGTGTTTACTCATATCAATGACATAATCAACTAGCGAGCAATAATAGTAAATCTCGGATGACAACACTTTCTCAAAACAATCATAATATGATATAACAAGATGGTATCTCGCTAGCCCTTTCTGAGACCGCAAAACATAAATGCAGAGCACCTCTGAAGATCAAGGGCTGGCTGGAAATTGTAATTCATGGTAAAAGAGGTCCAGTCACAGTCATACTCAATGTAAACTAATAATAATACATGCAAATGACAGCGGTGCTCACCAACTGGTGCTTTTTAATAAAAGGATGATGAATCAACATAAAAGTAAATAGATAAGCCCTTCGCAGAGGGAAGCATGGATTTGTAGAGGTGCTAGAGCTCGATTTTGAAATAGAGATAAATAATATTTTGAGTGGTATACTTTCATTGTCAACATAACAACCGAGAGATCTCGATATCTTCCATGCTACACACATTATAGGCGGTTTCCCAAGCAGAATGGTAAAATTTATACTCCCCTACCACCAACAAACATCAACCTATGGCTTGTCCGAAACAACGGGTGCCCCCAACTAACAACAATCCTGGGGGAGTTTTGTTTGCAATTGTTTTGATTTGATTTGAGCATGGGACTGGCATCCTGGTTACTAGCTATTTTCTCGTGAGTGAGGAGCGGAGTCCACTCCTCTTGAGAATAACCCGCCTAGCATGGAAGATATAGACAGCCCTAGTTGATACATGAGCTATTCAAGCATACAAAACAGAATTTCATTTCAAGGTTTAGAGATTGGCACATACAAATTTACTTGGAACGGCAGGTAGATATCGCATATAGGAAGGTATGCTGGACTCATATGGAATAACTTTTGGGGTTTACGGAATTCGATACACAAGCAGTATTCCCGCTTAGTACAAGTGAAGGCTAGAAAGAGACTGGGAAGCGACCAGCTAGAGAGCGACAATAGTCATGAACATGCATTAAAATTAATCAACACTGAGTGCAAGCATGAGTAGGATATAATTCACCATGAACATAAATATCTTGGAGGCTATGTTGATTTTGTTTCAACTAAATGTGTGAGCATGTGGCAAGTCAAGCCACTCGAATCGTTCGAAGGAAGATACCACCCTATCATACCACATCACAACCATTTTAATAGCATGTTGGCACGCAAGGTAAACCATTATAAACTCCTAGCAAATTAAGCATGGCATGAGCAACTATAATCTCCAATTGTCATTGCAGACATGTTTCATTCATAATAGGCTGAATCAGGAACGATGAACTAATCATATTTACAAAAACAAGATAGGTCGAGTTCAAACCAGGTTCTCTCATCTCAATCATTTCATCATATATCGTCATTATTGCCTTTCACTTGCACAACCAAACGGTGTGGATAATAATAATAGTGCGCGTGCATTGGACTAAGCTGGAATCTGCAAGCATTCAATTCAATGGATAAGACAAGGTAATATGGACTCTTTGTTAAATCAACAATAATGCATATGAGAGCCACTTCAACATTTTCGTCATGGTCTTCTCCTCTTGACCCCCAAAGAAAAGAAAATAAACAAAACTATTTACACGGGAAAGATTCCAACAAGCAAAAGAAGAACAAGAAATATTTTTGGGTTTTCTTTTATTATTACTACTACAAGCATGGAAAGTAATCTAGCTAAAAGCTACAACTATTTTTTTTCTTAAGGTTTTTCAAACACACGAGAAGAATGCTGGAAAAGAAAATAAACTAACATGGATGATACAATGAAAAAGTATGAGCACCGACAACTGGCATGAGTGTGTGAACATGAATGTAATGTCGGTGAGAAATACGTACTCCCCAAGCTTAGGATTTTGGCCTAAGTTGGTCTATGCCCATGGATCAAAGTGACCCTCTCCGGTGTGCGGAGGAGTGTCATCTGGGTGCCACTGGTTGGCGATCTCCTCCGGATTCCACTGATAAACAGACTGTCGACAAGGGTCAAGTGGTGGTTCCGGCTCAGGCTCTGGAGCTGGTGTCAGGCTCCAGTATGCATAAATAGCCTCCGGGAAGATGAGGTACATGCCTGAAAATATGTTAAACAAAGAGGGCGCAGGCAAGGTAATAATCTCACAATATTTTTTTATCAAATATCAATCTATATTTAAGAATCTTCTTCTTATCCTTAGCAATAAAATCATGTGCTACCATACTCTTATAATCTAGAAAAATAGGAGGCAACAACTTTTCCTCTTTCTCATAATGCCTAATAGGTATGTTAAAGTGTGCAGCAAGGCGCGAGGCAAAGATGCCTCCAAAGATGGGACCCTTTGTACGGTTCAGATTTTACCGTTTAGCAACAATAGCGCCTAAACTAAAAGTAGCATCACGAAACAAGGCATGGCGCAAAATAACAATATGAGGGGCACTAAGGCTTCCACTGTTCCAACAACCAATCAAGCATCTACTAGCAAATATTGCAAAGTAACGTAGAACAGGAAAATGTATGCTAGTAATTCTTGCATCGGAAACTTTACTGGTTTCCCCTACAGCAATCATATCAATAAACCCTTCCACATCATTACGATGTGGTTCCTCTATGCTGCCCGCAAAGGGTAACTTGCAAACCGCACAAAAATCATGAAGTGACATCTCCTTAAACTCATCATATAAATAAAAATCCATCAAAGGTGGCGATCTCCTAGCATGGAAATAAAAAATTTCATAAAAATATTAGTGAGTAGGAGATACTGTTCGCGCTGGTCACGGAGGAAGTCGATGAGGCCTGCATTCTCAGCCAAATAATAAAAGTCTTCATAAATCCTGGCTGCTCTCAAGAACTCATCACAAGGCCATTTGCACGGCCGAACCTCCGTAGTGCGAGGGAGATTATATTTGGGCTTCTTATTCCCTTCACTTTGCTTATCCTTCAAGCTTCGGCTCGAAGAGCCCCTCAAAAATCTCTTCATCATTTTCTGAAAATTTTAGTAACTTAAAGTAAAAGTGAACCAAACTCAACAAGATTGATAGCAACTACTCCCACAAGTGCCTAGAGACTATATCATGCATTAAAACTACTTGGGACCAAATAAATTTGACATGCAAGCTCAAGAACAGGGTCACCTAAGCAGCAAAAATTAGCAATAAATAAAGCACTAGAACAAAAACTAATTGGACCATTGGAGGAGTCACATACCGAAGAACAATCTGCCAAAGCAGTTTTGTGAATGGAGTTTTGAGCAAGGATATCGAAAATGGCAGCAAAACAAGCTAGAACACGGGTTTGAGCTGTGTGGTGATTTTTTCTGGAGGAAGGAGTGTGTGGGTGCAAGAATAAGTGGAGGGGGCCCACATGGGGTCCACGAGGCAGGGGCGCGCCCTGCACCCTCGTGGCCAGGTGGTTGCCCCCTCTGGTGTGTTCTCAGTGCCAATATTTCTTAAATATTCTAGAAAAATTATATTAAATTTTCAGGACATTGGGAGAACTTCTATTTTTGGGGTATTTTTTATTGCAAGGATAATTCAGAAAACATGCAGAAAATACTATTTTTGCTTTATTTAATCTAAATAATAGAAATTAAATAGAGGGTACAGAGGGTTGTGCTTTCTAACTTCATCCATCTCATGCTCATCAAAAGGAATCCACTAACAAGGTTGATCAAGTCTTGTTAACAAACTCTTTCCGAATAACATGAAACCGGAGAATTTTCGAATAACACTAGGTTACCTCAACGGGGATATGCACATCCCCAACAATAAGAATATCATATTTCTTCTTGACAGTAGGAAGAGGAAATTCAAAACCTCCAATAATAATCGTTGGAATTTTTCCAATAGAATTGATACTGTGGACTTGAGGTTGTTTCGTCGGAAAGTGTACCGTATGCTCATTACCATTAACATGAAAAGTGACATTGCCTTTGTTGCAATCAATAACAGCAACTGTAGTATTCAAAAAGGGTCTACCAAGAATAATATACATACTATCTTCCTCGGGGATATCAAGAATAACAAAGTCCGTTAAAATAGTAACGTTTGCAACCACAACAGGCACATCCTCACAAATACCGACAGGTATAACAGTTGATTTATCATCCATTTGCAAAGATATTTTAGTAGGTGTCAACTTATTCAAATCAAGTCTACGATATAAAGAGAGAGGCATAATACTAACACCGGCTCCGAGATCACATAAAGCAGTTTTAACATAGTTTCTCTTAATGGAGCATGGTATATTTGGCACTCCTGAATCTCCTAGTTTCTTTGGTATTCCACCTTTAAAAGTGTAATTAGCAAGCATGATTTCAGCTTCCGGTATCTTTGTTTTATTAGTAACAATATCCTTCATGCACTTAGCATAAGGGTTCATTTTAAGCATATCAGTCAAACACATACGCAAAAAGATAGGTCTAATCATTTCAGCAAAGCGCTCAAAATCCTCATCATCCTTTTTCTTGGATGGTTTAGGAGGAAAAGGCATGGGTTGCTGAACCCATGGTTCTCTTTCTTTACCATGCTTCCTAGCAACGAAGTCTCTCTTATCATAACATTGATTCTTTGATTATGGGTTATCAAGATCAACAACTGGTTTAATCTCTACATCATTGTCATTGCTAGGTTGAGCATCAACATGAACATCATCATTAACATTATCACTAGGTTCATGTTCATTACTAGATTGTGTTTCAGCATCAGAAATAGAAATATCATTGGGATTCTCATGTGTGTCAACAACAGGTTCACTAGAAGCATGCAAAGTCCTATCATTTTTGTTTGTCTTCTTCTTAGAAGAACTAGGTGCATCAACATTAGTTCTTTGAGAATCTTGCTCAATTCTCTTAGGGTGGCCCTCAGGATACAAACGTTCCTGAGTCATTTTACCCCCTCTAGTCATAACTCTAACAACATTATCATTTTTCTTATTATTTAATTCATTGAGGAAATCATTCTGAGCTTTAAGCACTTGTTATACTTGAGTGGTAACCATAGAAGCATGTTTACTAATAAGTTTAAGTTCACCTTTAACTCTAGACATAATATCACTCAAGTTTTCAATCATATAAGCATTACATTTCAATTGTCTACCAACATAAGCATTCAAGTTTTCTTGTTTAACAATAATATTATCAAACTCAACTAAGCATTGGCTAGCAGACTTATAATGAGGAATATCACCTTCATCAAATCTATAGAGAGAAATTACCTTCACTACCTGTGTCGGGTTATCAAGACCATGTATTTCTTCAATAGGTGGTAAATTCTTAACATCTTCAGCTTTAATACCCTTTTCTTTCATAGATTTCCTTGCCTCTTGCATATCTTCAGGACTAAGAAATATAATACCCCTTTTCTTCGGAGTTGGCTTAGGAGTTGGTTTAGGAAGTGTCCAATCATTTTCATTAGTCAACATATTATTCAACAACAATTTAGCTTGATCAACTGTTCTTTCCCTGAAAACACAACCAGCACAACTATCTAGGTGGTCTCTGGAAGCATCAGTTAGTCCATTATAAAAGATATCAAGTATTTGATTTTTCTTGAGAGGATGATCGGCAAAGCATTAAGTAATTGGAGAAGCCTCCCCCAAGCTTGTGGGAGACACTCTTCTTCAATTTGCACAGAATTATATATTTCCCTTAAGACAGCTTGTTTCTTATGAGCGGGGAAATATTTAGCAGAGAAGTAATAAATCATATCCTGGGAACTACACACACAACCAGGATCAAGAGAATTAAACCATGTTTTAGCATCACCCTTTAATGAGAATGGAAACAACTTAAGGATAAAGTAATAGCGAGTTTTCTCATCATTAGTGAACAGGGTGGCTATATCATTCAACTTAGTAAGGTGTGCCACAACAGTTTCAGTTTCATAACCATGGAAAGGATCAGATTCAACCAAAGTAATTAGCTCAGGGTCGACAGAGAAATCATAATCCTTATCGGAAATACAGATAGGTGAAGTAGCAAAAGAGGGCCATATTTCATTCTAGAATTCAAGGATTTTTCTTTTAGGTTAGCTAATAATTTCTTAAGATCATATCTATCATTGCAAGCTAAAAAGTTTCTTCATCCATAACATAACCCTCAGGCACAATAGGCAATTCATATCTAGGGGGAGAATCTTCATCATCACTTTCATCAATATTATCAGTTTCAATAATTTCATTCTCTCTAACCCTAGCAAGTTGTTCATAAAGAAATTCACCTAGTGGCACAGTATTATCAAGCATAGAAGTAGTTTCATCATAAGTATAATGCAAAGCAGAAGTGGCATCATCAATAACATGTGACATATCAGAATGAATAGCAGGAGTAGGTGTCGCAAGTTTACTCAAAACAGAAGGTGAATCAAGTATAGAGCTAGATGGCAGTTCCTTACCTCCCCTCGCAGTTGAGGGGAAAATCTTGGTTATTTTATCCTTCAAGTTCTTCATAGTGATTGGCTGTGACGCCCCCGATTTGACCGTACACTAATCATGCACGCAAATGTGTACGATCAAGATCAAGGACTCACGGGAAGATATCACAACACAACTCTACAAATAAAATAAGTCATACAAGCATCATATTACAAGCCAGGGGCCTCGAGGGCTCGAATACAAGAGCTCGATCATAGACGAGTCAGCGGAAGCAACAATATCTGAGTACAGACATAAGTTAATCAAGTTTGCCTTAAGAAGGCTAGCACAAACTGGGATACAGATCGAAAGAGGCGCAGGCCTCCTGCCTGGGATCCTCCTAACTACTCCTGGTCGTCGTCAGCGGGCATCACGTAGTCGTAGGCACCTCCGGTGTAGTAGGAGTCGTCGTCGAAGGTGGCGTCTGGCTCCTGGGCTCCAACATCTGGTTGCGACAACCAGGTAGAAGGGATAGGGGAAAAAGAGGGAGAAAGCAACCGTGAGTACTCATCCAAAGTACTCGCAAGCAAGGAGCTATACTACATATGTATGCATTGGTATCAAATGGAATAAGGGTATCATATGTGGACTGAACTGCAGAATGCCAGAATAAGAGGGGGATAACTAATCCTTTCGAAGACTACGCTTCTGGCAGCCTCTGTCTTGCAGCATGTAGAAGAGAGTAGACTGAAGTCCTCCAAGTAGCTTCGCATAGCATAATCCTAACCGATGATCCTCCCCTCGTCGCCCTGTGAGAGAGCGACCACCGGTTGTATCTGGCACTTGAAAGGGTGTGTTTTATTAAGTATCCGGTTCTAGTTGTCATAAGGTCAAGGTACAACTCCAAGTCGTCCTGTTACCGAAGATCACGGCTATTCGAATAGATTAACTTCCCTGCAGGGGTGCACCACATACCCCAACACGCTCGATCCCATTTGGCCGGACACACTTTCCTGGGTCATGCCCGGCCTCGGAAGATCAACACGTCGCAGCCCCACCTAGACCAACAGAGAGGTCAGCACGCCGGTCTAAACCTAAGCGCCCAGGGGTCTGGGCCCATCGCCCTTAGCACACCTGCACGTTGCGTGGGCGGCCGGAAGCAGACCTAGCCTAGTGGCGTTCCAGTCCAATCCAGCGCGCGCCGCTCCGTTGCTGACGTCACGAAGGCTTCGGCTGATACCACGACGTCGGGATACCCATAACTACTCCCACGTAGATGGTTAGTGCGTATAGACCAAATGGCCAGACTCAGATCAAATACCAAGATCTCGTTAAACGTGTTAAGTATCTGCGAACGCCGACCAGGGCCAGGCCCACCTCTCTCCTAGGTGGTCTCAACCTGCCCTGTCGCTCCGCCTCAAAGTAACAGTCGGGGGCCGTCGGGAACCCAGGCCCACCTCTACCGGGATGGAGCCACCTGCCCCTTCAGCCCCCATCTCCGAACAGTATCATAAGTAATGTAACTGTGTAAAGTAAAGTATATGCCCGTGATCACCTCCCGAAGTGATCACGGCCCAGTAGTATAGCATGGCAGACGGACAAGAGTGTAGGGCCACTGATGGAACACTAGCATCCTATACTAAGCAGTAGGATAGCAGGTAAGGGTAACAACAGTAGTAGCAAGGACAGGCTATGCATCAGAATAGGATTAACGGAAAGCAGTAACATGCTACACTACTCTAATGCAAGCAGTATAGAGAAAAGAGTAGGCGATATCTGGTGATCAAAGGGGGGGCTTGCCTGGTTGCTCTGGCAAGAGAGAGGGGTCGTCAACTCCGTAGTCGTACTGGGTAGCAGCGGCGTCGGTCTCGGTGTCTAGCGGAAGAAGAGGGGGAAGAAACAATAAATATAATGCAAACAGATGCATAACGATGCATGACAAGACAAGTAGCGGTGCTAGGGGTGCCCTATCGCGGTATGAGGAGATACCGGTGAGTGGGGGGACATCCGGGAAAGTATCCCCGGTGTTTCGCGTTTTCGGACAGATGAAACAGAGGGGAAAAGTTGCGTGTTTGCTATGCTAGGGATGCGTGGCGGATAAACGGGCTGCGTATTCAAATTCGTCTCGTCGTTTTGAGCAACTTTCATGTACAAAGTTTTTCCATCCGAGCTACGGTTTATTTTATATTAATTTTAAAAGATTTAAATCATTTTCTAGAAATTAGCATAATTAAATTAATTTAGAAATTGCAATTATGATGTCAGCGTGACATCAGCATGATGTCAGCAGGACCAAAGGTTGACTGGGTCAAACTGGGCAGGTGGGACCCATTCGTCATTGACTGCCTATCTAACTAACAGATTAGTTAGATTAGTTAGCTAATTAGATTATTCTAACACTGTTTAATTAAGTTAAATTAATTAAGTTAATTTAATTAATTCATTAATTATTTAATTAATCTTCTTAATCCTTCAAAAAAAATCATTTTGGGGCTGGGCCCATTCGGTCAGTGGCCCAGGGCCATTGCGGGTGTGCGGGCGCCAGTGGCGCGGTTACGGGCGCACCCATGCGGGGCCGAACCCGACCAGGGAGGCGAGGCGAGGCGAGGCCACCAAGGCGCGGTGGGCGCGGCGCGACAGCGCCAGCGGTGAGCGGGAAGGGGAGAGCCCGGGGTGGGCGCCGGAGTTGGCCGCCGGCGCGTCGATGGCCCGCGGGGCCAGAGGCAGAGGGGGGGCACAGGCAGCAGCAGGCTGCAAGAGGACGAGCACGCGCGGGCGGGGCACCGCGGGGTTGGCCGGGTGTGGCTGTCCGCGGGCGCCGGCGGGCGGCGGAGGCAGCAGGGGAGGCTGCAGCGGTGCGGGCCGCGGCAGGTGCGAGCTGACGAGCGCGCGAGGGTAGGGTGAGCACGGGCCAGAGGCACGGACGCGGGCGAGAGCGATAGGAGGCGAGGCCACAGCGGGGGGGAGGCGGAGCACGTCGAGCTGCGGCGTGGGCGCGGCCAGAACGCGGCCCTGAGGCGTGGGCGGGGCGCGTGCGCGGTGCGGCGCGTTCGGCGATGCGGGAGCAGAAGCAGGGGAGAGGAGGCCGGGGGCGGGCACGGAGCAGGGGAAGAGCGGAGGAGAGGCTGGGCCTCACTTGCGGTGCAGGGGAACGGGGCGGCGAGGCTTGGTGATGCGCGTCGGGGAGGAGGACGAGGAAGGCGTGCGGTCCGGCGGGGAGGCCGGCGAGGTCTAGGCGGCGGCGCGTGCACCGGGCGGCGAGGGCGCGGTCGGGGATGGGCGCCTGCGTCGGGATCGGGCGCGGCTCCGATCTAGATCGAGACGAGGGGGAGAGAGACGTGGGGGAGGAGTGGGGATCATGCCGGGAGCAGTGGGGGTGGAACGGGCTAGGGTTTCCGTCGGTGGGGGGGTTATGGAGGGGTTAGGTGGGCCGGCCCGGTTGGATGGCCAGCTGGGCTGAGGCCCAGCGTGGGGGGGGGTCTTTCTTCCTTTTTTTGTTGTTTTGTTTTTGCTTATACCTCTTCTTTTTATTTATTTTTCCTGTACTGTTTTCTTTTATTTTTGTTAGTAAAATAGTTTTACAAAATATTAAACTGGCTCCATATTTAGAGTGGCAAAATGAGACACGGTCACAAAAAGTTTGGTACCTAAACGAAATATTTTGCACTTCTATAAATTTAGAAGGCATTTAAATATTTATTTTTAGCCATTTTTTTAAATTAATTTAGAGCCTTTAAACTTTATAACAAAGTTTGGATTCTCCACCATAATTATTTATGCATCATCTGGTACCTCTAGAACATTTTAGTTTTATTGTTTAAAAACTTTTGTTGTTTGCCTATACTTTAAATTTGAATTTGAATCGGTTTCGAACTAACATGAGATTAGCGATAGTAATCGAAGTGACGTGGCATCATTAACAGAGAATTACTGTAGCTTAATTATCCGGACGTCACAATTCTCCTCCACTACAAGAAATCTCGTCCCGAGATTTAAGAGGGAAGTAAGGGGGAAAGTTCTGGTTACGATATTCTAACGGATCTTCTCGAAGAAGTTAATCCCTTTCATTGATGTCTTCATTTCTTTGCTTCAGGTCATCATGGTGAAGTCGTCCTTTTCTTCGGGAACTCCAACGTACTTACGAATGGGTAAGGGACAGCTCGGTGACGACAGAATGCTTATGAGGGAAACAATCTGGGGCTAACCCATGAATCAGCATAAGATTATCTCTCGAGTTGAACATATAAAATGCATCGAGAGTAAGGTACGAAGGTACAATAAGAAGTTTCAAGCGGATAGGCAATCATTTGTTGCCTGAAACAGAGTGTGAAAGGGGTTCAGAGCAATGGGCATAAGTATTGTTTCGGATACCAGAATTGGTGAGCTCTCGTAAGGTGGCTCGTGAATTACCTACAAGGCCGCGCGTGAGGAATAACTTTGGAAACAGGGGGGTACAGGAGAGTCAGGTTTCGATCCTGTGGAACTATGGGTTATGGGCCCACCATGTGGGGTAAAACTAGGAAGGGCGGTGACGTCTTGCATGATCATGTAAGCAAGGCATGTCAGGGGATAGCCTGTTAGTTATGTCGGCAACAACATCGGTACCAAGGGCGAGGGACGAAGAGAACCACTTTCCTGCTTGTTGAAACAAGGCGGACCAATAGGCAAAGTTCTCGTCCATCGGTGGTTACCGAAATGTCATCAACAATAGCAATAGGGTCTTACTGACAGAGTGGTACAACGAGGTGTTTACATAAGCAGTGAATAATTACTGCTTAGATCATATAGATCACAAGAAAGGTTAAACCAATCAATGGAAAGGAAATTATGATTATCAGGTTATACAGAACAATGGAAAGGAAAAATGTGTTTAAACACATATTTCAGGGTATATCCTTCCCAAGGACAAGCAGTGCATGATATCCACGACAGGATATAATGTAGAAAACTCCTTAGGTAGGGGAGAGAAATTTCATGACATTACCCATACAGCGGTGTTTGGATAATTGAGCAGGAAACATTTAGCATTGGGCTTCAAATATTCTTGTTGAAAAGCGGAGTACCATAGACATGCTTCGAGATAGCATTGACATGGTCAACAGGTGAAGATCAGACTTTGGAAACAAAAAGGATCCATCAGGAACAACTTATAGAATAAGTCTTGCAATTTCCTCATGGAAGAATGGATAACCTTGCTAATAAGAAAACTATAACAGTAGGTCCTCCGGCCAGGTGTGCTGGCATGACATCACCTTACCAGGTCATATGAGGATCAATGTTATAACTCTTGAAAGTATGTTCCAACCATCATACCTGACCGAGATTCAGATCTGATCGGTGTTAGGAAACCTCAGACTCAAGATGCCTGAGAAGAAAAGGTGCAAGACAAATTGACGAGACGACATTGTAAGATTCTCGGGAATTGAATTGTGGAAGCAAGTTCCGAATCATGAGTTCATTATTAAATCAAGGATAGAATGAGGAGGTGGCTGATGGAATCAGCGACAATTCATCGAGATTAACAAAAGATGGATTTCCACAATTAAGTGAACAAGGAGATAACATTTGTCAGATCAAATGATATAAGGAAGTATGCTCACGGAAAACATACACAATTAAACATTGGTTGAAAGGTGCGCCCAAAATATGGGTTGGGTTGCACGACCAATGTCAGAATGGTGATTCAATAATCAATAGTCTAAGAACGAACGGCCGACCATTAACTTCAAAGCAAAAGGGTTGCTAGAAGTGCAGAATCCAAACAACACCGTTCACTTGTTGGTACCCCGGTTGGAATCAACGCGAGGACCAAGAAAGAATGGTGATGATGAGAAGTATCACTATACCAAGAATTCTTAAGAGGTGGTGAAATTATCACAACATTCTTGACATAAAAGATGGTAATACTCCAAGGTAAAGGAGAACAAATGCTGGATAGCAAGGATCTCAAGGTATAACACAAAACACGAACAAGTTTGTGTTGAACGGAAGGCAATCGAGTGGTCGATGATAACACAAATCATCGAGGGCAAGGATGGTATTTCTCATCAGGAATTCAATTGATATCCTTGAGGAGCTCGAAATGTTGATGATGATCATGACAATTTCTGTCAAGAGGTTTCATGGAGATGTAATCGGTCAGCGATGACATCAAGTCAAACGAATGATGAAGCGAAAGGTTATTGGAACCATGGGTACGACACAAACTTGAAATCAAGTTTGTTGTTTGAGGTGAAACCATAAGACAAGGAAGATCGACGTAAGCTTAGCCCATCGTCGAAATTGTGCTCCAAAAAGAAGGACCAGGTAGCATAGTTAAAATTTGGCACGATAAAGATATAGCCGAGTAGGCTCGGAATGACGAGATCGAGTTCAGACTCGTAAGTAATGAAGGTTACCAAGAGTTGTTGAATCGTAGTGCGGACTCAATTCAGTTGTCGGTGTCCTTGAGGGGTTCTAACAACTGAGAACCCATTGGAAAAATGGAATCGGCAAGAATATTAGTTGATGAAGAACTCATAAGAAGTTATGTATCCCGTGGTACCCTCGAGATACCAGGGGGGTAATACTCGACGGCAGATCAAAGTAGAGGTTGGACTGGGGTATTGCTCTGCACAAGACAAGTGCTTAAACTTGCACGAGAAACGGTACCTAAAAGAGAACATGGTCGAAACCACGATTGTAAAAGGCCAGATCCCAGATATAATATGAACTTATACCAAGGAAGTAATTAATTTAAGAGAAGCTTTAATGATAAGATCTACATCGCGTCCATGGGCATGAACACAAAGCTCAAGGTCGACTCCCACTTCTTCAATGCATAACCTTACATTTACCTCCCCTTTTCGAAGTTGTAGTGCTGAAAAGTTATCTGACGAAGCATCAGCAGGGTATAACCCGCATAACTTTCGAGGTCACACAAATTAAGGAAGGCATAGGTTCAACCCGTCAGGGTATCGTGGAAACATATACCGCAAGCTTTGAGAGTAAATATTACCAGCTCGAAAGCAGAGCATGGTTGGCAAAAGGAGAGGATACAAATTACCAAAGGCATTATGTATCGGAGAAAGAACTCACAAGGGGATTAATTATGAAGGACGCTGTCGGTAGATAACCCGGCAATGGGTATGGCGGTCCACAACGAGGCTGATGTGAGTATCGGTACTCAATCAAAGGAAGAAGGAATGCCAAGGCATCGGATTATAGAAACAACTGACTAATTCAAAGCTTAATGCAAAGAAATTTTATGATTCCCAAATCAAGGGATCAGAAGCAACCGTTCTGATCAAAAATGAATAAGTTCAATAGACTTAGAAGCATAAACGACCAAGGCATTGATTGGTCAAGAACCAACTCATATCCAAATGACGTCTGAGCCGGAAGGATGAATCCTAGGATTCGACTGAGGAATGCGGGCATCCTCAACATATTGAATCAACGGACTTAAAATGATAAAGACAAGGGAGGCCAATAAGATTACGAAACTTATCGGATTAACCACAATTTAAGAAAGCGAGAATTTCAAGAGCAATAGGCTGCTCGGGATTTTCGGAAGATCGAATAGTATTTCGAAGACCATTGTGAAACACATGAACAACTGGGGGATGAGCGGATACTCGATAAGTGCGAGAATTTTCCATAGGGGTATTCAGGTGACAAATAACTGCAAGGCAGTAAGCTTAAAGGATTATCGAAACATCGACGAGTATTTCGGGGTATCTTGTAATAACAAGACAACTGGGGATGAATGTAAGAATAACAACTGCAAGTAGTTATCCATAAGGGTTGATGGTGGAAGGGGAATTGCAAACGCGATGAACACAAGTTCTCGGGTTAACAGCGGAGAGTATCTTCAGGGTCTTCACGTGCAGCAGACGATCATCAGTAATATGGGGCTCTCCGGGTGAAAGTGATAACGAGATCCTAATGTTAGATTTAGCAAAATTCATTTAACCCGAGTAGAAGAGAGCTCAGAGTCCCAGAGTAAGGATCGAGGGGTAAAAGATCCTAATACCACCCAGATGGCGACGTGGACCCGTAAGGCACACAGCCATGTTAGTAAAAGTTTTGCAATGTCTAGACTCGACTTCGGCAAAGGAGTGTGGAAGGGGGAATTCCTACAGGCAGTCGGCTCTGATACCAACTTGTGACGCCCCCGATTTGACCGTACACTAATCATGCACGCAAATGTGTACGATCAAGATCAAGGACTCACGGGAAGATATCACAACACAACTCTACAAATAAAATAAGTCATACAAGCATCATATTACAAGCCAGGGGCCTCGAGGGCTCGAATACAAGAGCTCGATCATAGACGAGTCAGCGGAAGCAACAATATCTGAGTACAGACATAAGTTAATCAAGTTTTCCTTAAGAAGGCTAGCACAAACTGGGATACAGATCGAAAGAGGCGCAGGCCTCCTGCCTGGGATCCTCCTAACTACTCCTGGTCGTCGTCAGCGGGCATCACGTAGTCGTAGGCACCTCCGGTGTAGTAGGAGTCGTCGTCGAAGGTGGCGTCTGGCTCCTGGGCTCCAACATCTGGTTGCGACAACCAGGTAGAAGGGATAGGGGAAAAAGAGGGAGAAAGCAACCGTGAGTACTCATCCAAAGTACTCGCAAGCAAGGAGCTATACTACATATGTATGCATTGGTATCAAATGGAATAAGGGTATCATATGTGGACTGAACTGCAGAATGCCAGAATAAGAGGGGGATAACTAATCCTTTCGAAGACTACGCTTCTGGCAGCCTCTGTCTTGCAGCATGTAGGAAGAGAGTAGACTGAAGTCCTCCAAGTAAGCATCGCATAGCATAATCCTAACCGATGATCCTCCCCTCGTCGCCCTGTGAGAGAGCGATCACCGGTTGTATCTGGCACTTGGAAGGGTGTGTTTTATTAAGTATCCGGTTCTAGTTGTCATAAGGTCAAGGTACAACTCCAGGTCGTCCTGTTACCGAAGATCACGACTATTCGAATAGATTAACTTCCCTGTAGGGGTGCACCACATAACCCAACACGCTCGATCCCATTTGGCCGGACACACTTTTCTGGGTCATGCCCGGCCTCGGAAGATCAACACGTCGCAGCCCCACCTAGACCAACAGAGAGGTCAGCAAGCCGGTCTAAACCTAAGCGCCCAGGGGTCTGGGCCCATCGCCCTTAGCACACCTGCATGTTGCGTGGGCGGCCGGAAGCAGGCCTAGCTTAGTAGGCGTTCCAGTCCAATCCAGCGCGCGCCGCTCCGTTGCTGACGTCACGAAGGCTTCGGCTGATACCACGACGTCGAGTGCCCATAACTGTCCCCGCGTAGATGGTTAGTGCGTATAGGCTAGTAGCTAGACTTAGATCAAATACCAAGATCTCGTTAAACGTGTTAAGTATCTGCGAATGCCGACCAGGGCCAGGCCCACCCCTCTCCTAGGTGGTCTCAACCTGCCCTGTCGCTCTGCCTCAAAGTAACAGTCGGGGGCCGTCGGGAACCCAGGCCCACCTCTACCGGGATGGAGCCACCTGCCCCTTCAGCCCCCATCTCCGAACAGTATCACAGGTAAGGTAACTGTGTAAAGTATACTGTATATGCCCATGATCACCTCCCGAAGTGATCACGGCCCAGTAGTATAGCATGGCAGACGGACAAGAGTGTAGGGCCACTGATGGAACACTAGCATCCTATACTAAGCAGTAGGATAGCAGGTAATGGTAACAACAGTAGTAGCAAGGATAGGCTATGCATCAGGACAGGAATAACGGAAAGCAGTAACATGCTACACTACTCTAATGCAAGCAGTATAGAGAAGAGTAGGCGATATCTGGTGATCAAAGGGGGGGCTTGCCTGGTTGCTCTGGCAAGAGAGAGGGGTCGTCGATGTAGTCGTACTGGGTAGCAGCGGCGTCGGTCTCGGTGTCTAGCGAGAGAAGAGGGGGAAGAAACAATAAATATAATGCAAACAATTGCATGACGATGCATGACATTATAAAGCGTGATGCTAGGCGTGCACTAACGCGGTACGAGGTGGTACCGGTGAAGGGGGGAAACATCCGGGAAATATATCCCCGGTGTTTCGCGTTTTCGGACAGATAAACAGGGGGAAAGTTGCGTGTTCGCTATGCTAGGGATGCGTGGCGGATAAACGGGCTGCGTATTCAAATTCGTCTCGTCGTTCTGAGCAACTTTCATGTACAAAGTTTTTCCATCCGAGCTACGGTTTATTTTATATTAATTTTTAAAGATTTTAAATCATTTTCTAGAAATTAGCATAATTAAATTAATTTAGAAATTGCAATTATGATGTCAGCGTGACATCAGCATGATGTCAGCAGGACCAAAGGTTGACTGGGTCAAACTTGGCAGGTGGGACCCGTTCATCATTGACTGCCTATCTAACTAACAGATTACTTAGATTAGTTAGCTAATTAGATTATTCTAACACTGGTTAATTAAGTTAAATTAATTAAGTTAATTTAATTAATTCGTTAATTATTTAATTAATCTTCTTAATCCTTAAAAAAATCATTTTGGGGCTGGGCCCATTCGGTCAGTGGCCCAGGGCCATTGCGGGTGTGCGGGCGCCAGTGGCGCGGTTACGGGCGCACCCATGCGGGGCCGAACCCGACCGGGGAGGCGAGGCGAGGCGAGGCCACCAAGGCGTGGGCGGCGCGACAGTCGCCAGCGGTGAGCGGGAAGGGGAGAGCCCGGGGTGGGCGCCGGAGTTGGCCGCCGGCGCGTCGATGGCCCGCAGGGCCAGAGGCAGAGGCGGGGCACAGGCAGCGGCAGGCTGCAAGAGGACGAGCACGCGCGGGCGGGGCACCGCGGGGTTGGCCGGGTGCGGCTGTCCGCGGGCGCCGGCGGGCGGCGGAGGCAGCAGGGGAGGCTGCAGCGGTGCGGGCCGCGGCAGGTGCGAGCTGACAAGCGCGCGAGGGTAGGGTGAGCACGGGCCAGAGGCATGGACGCGGGCGAGAGCGATAGGAGGCGAGGCCACAGCGGGGGGGAGGCGGAGCACGTCGAGCTGCGGCGTGGGCGCGGCCAGAACGCGGCCCCGAGGCGTGGGCGGGGTGCGTGCGCGGTGCGGCGCGTTCGGCGATGCGGGAGCAGAAGCAGGGGAGAGGAGGCCGGGGGCAGGCACGGAGCAGGGGAAGAGCGGAGGAGAGGCTGGGCCTCACTTGCGGTGCAGGGGAACGGGGCGGCGAGGCTTGGTGATGCGCGTCGGGGAGGAGGACGAGGAAGGCGTGCGGTCCGGCGGGGAGGCCGGCGAGGTCTAGGCGGCGGCGCGTGCACCGGGCGGCGAGGGCGCGGTCGGGGATGGGCGCCTGCGTCGGGATCGGGCGCGGCTCCGATCTAGATCGAGACGAGGGGGAGAGAGACGTGGGGGAGGAGTGGGGATCATGCGGGAGCAGTGGGGGTGGAACGGGCTAGGGTTTCCGTCGGTGGGGGGGTTATGGAGGGGTTAGGTGGGCCGGCCCGGTTGGATGGCCAGCTGGGCTGAGGCCCAGCGTGGGGGGGGGGTCTTTCTTCCTTTTTTTGTTGTTTTGTTTTTGCTTATACCTCTTCCTTTTATTTATTTTTCCTGTACTGTTTTCTTTTATTTTTGTTAGTAAAATAGTTTTACAAAATATTAAACTGGCTCCATATTTAGAGTGGCAAAATGAGACATGGTCACAAAAAGTTTGGTACCTAAACGAAATATTTTGCACTTCTATAAATTTAGAAGGCATTTAAATATTTATTTTTAGCCATTTTTTTAATTAATTTAGAGCCTTTAAACTTTATAACAAAGTTTGGATTCTCCACCATAATTATTTATGCATCATCTGGTACCTCTAGAACATTTTAGTTTTATTGTTTAAAAACTTTTGTTGTTTGCCTATACTTTAAATTTGAATTCGAATCGGTTTCGAACTAACATGAGATTAGCGATAGTAATCGAAGTGACGTGGCATCATTAACAGAGAATTACTGTAGCTTAATTATCCGGACGTCACATCGGCACATATAAATCCCAAGTGACTCAAAGAATAGAGCTATGCTCCCTGGCAACGGGCCAGAAAATAGTCTTGATAACCCACAAGTATAGGGGATCGCAACAGTTTTTGAGGGTAGAGTATTCAACCCAAATTTATTGATTCGACACAAGGGGAGCCAAAGAATATTCTCAAGTATTAGCAGCTGAGTTTTCAATTTGACCATGCCTGGAAAACTTAATATCTGCAGCAAAGTATTTAGTAGCAAAGTAGTATGGAAGTAATAGTAACGGTGGCAAAAGTAACAGTATTGGTTTTGTAGTGATTGTAACAGTGACAATGGAAAAGTAACTAAGCAAAGATCAATATGTAAAAAGCTTGTAGGCATTTGATCAATGATGGATAATTATATCGAATGTGATTCCTCATGCAATAGTTATAACATAGGGTGACACAGAACTAGCTCTAGTTCATCAATGTAATGTAGGCATGTATTCCGAATATTGTCATACGTGCTTATGGAAAAGAACTTGCATGACATCTTTTGTCCTACCCTCCCGTGGTAGCGGGGTCCTATTGGAAACTAAGGGATATTAAGGCCTCCTTTTAATAGAGCACTAGAACAAAGCATTAGCACTTAGTGAATACATGAACTCCTCAAACTACGGTCATCACCGGTAAGTATCCCGATTATTGTAACTTTGGGGTTAACGGATCATAACACATAATAGGTGACTATAGACTTGCAAGATAGGATCAAGAACTCACATATATTCATGGAAACATAATAGATTCAGATCTGAAATCATGGCACTCGGGCCCTAGTGACAAGCATTAAGCATAGCAAAGTCATAGCAACATCAATCTCAGAACATAATGGATACTAGGGATCAAACCGTAACAAAACTAACTCAATTACATGATAAATCTCATCCAACCCATCACTGTCCAGCAAGCCTATGATGGAATTACTCACGCACGGCGGTGAGCATCATGAAATTGGTGATGGAGGAAGGTTGATGATGATGATGGCGACGGATTCCCCTCTCCGGAGCCCGGAACGGACTCCAGATCAGCCCTCCCGAGAGAGATTACGGCTTGGCGGCTGCTCCGTATCGTAAAACATGATGAATCCTTGTCTCTGATTTTTTTCTCCCCGAACATGAATATATAGAGTTGGAGTTGAGGTCGGTGGAGCACCAAGGGGCCCACGAGGCAGGGGGCGCCCAGGGGGGTAGGCGCGTGCCCCACCCTCATGGACAGGGTGTGGGCCCCCTGGCCTTGATTCTTTCGCCAATATTTTTTATATATTCCAAAAATATTCTCTGTTGATTTTCAGGTCATTCTTAGAACTTTTATTTCTGCACAAAAATAACACCATGGCAATTCTGCTGAAAACAGCGTTAGTCCGGGTTAGTTCCATTCAAATCATGCAAGTTAGAGTCCAAAACAAGGGAAAAAATGTTTGGAAAAGTAGATACGTTGGAGACGTATCACTGTCCAGCAGAAACGTCCCTTTAAATCCAAATACTTCTTGGTGTTACTTGGGTGAATCGAGTATGGCGAATCATGAGCTTCCTGGAGTATTAACTTCCTGATCTCCGCATTATTGGGCACATATACACGATCCTCAAACCATAAAGTCTCGTGCTCATCCTCACGAAAACCCTTGGCTTTTCCTTTGCTCATCTTCTCCTTTATCTTAGAAATTTCCTTCTCATCCTTCTGGGCTTCTCGAATCTTTCCCAATAACGTGGACTGAACTTCCATCGCTGCAACAAAACCTCTTGGAACTATCTCCAAACGAAGTTCCTTGAGATCATCGACTAACTCCTACGGTAATCCTCCGCTTACGAGGGTATTGACATAACTCTTGCGGCTCAAAGCGTCTGCTACGACATTGGCCTTTCCTAGATGATAATGCAGCTTCATATCATAATCCTTTATGAGCTCCAACCATCTCCTTTACCTGAGATTTAACTCCTTCTGCGTGAAGATATACTTCAAACTCTTGTGATCCGTGTATACATCACAACGGTTTCCAATAAGAAAATGTCTCCAAGTCTTGAGTGCATGCACTACGGCTGCTAGCTCCAAATCATGTGTGGCATAATTCAACTCGTGAGCTCGAAGTTGTCGTGAGGCATATGATACAAATCTTCCGTCCTGCATAAGTACACCTCCAAGTCCCAGGCAAGAAGTGTCGCAATAAACTTGGAAACCCTTGCATATATCCGGAAGATTTAGTACTGGGGCTGTAACCAAACGTTTCTTCAACTCCTGAAAACTGGCCTCACAATCCTCGGTCCATTTGAACTTGGTGTCCTTCTTCAACAACTCCGTCATGGGTTTCGCAATCTTGGAAAAATTCTCAATGAATCTCCTATAATATCCTGTGAGTACCAGAAAACTGCGGATCTCTCCAACTGAGGTGGGTGCCAACCACTCAGTGACAGACTGAACCTTGGTAGGGTCTACTGTTATACCTTCTCCTGATATAACATGTCCAATAAATCCAACTTCCTTCAACCAAAACTCACATTTGTTGAACTTGGCATATAAATGATGTTCCCTGAGCTTCTCGAGAACTAATCGCATATGTTCCTTGTGTTCCTCTTCATTCTTCGAGTATACCAAAATATCATCAATGAACACCACAACAAACTTATCCAAGAATTCCATGAACACCTTGTTCATCATACTCATAAAATAGGCAGGGGCATTAGTCAGTCCAAATGACATGACAGTGTACTCATATAGCCCATACCTTGTGGTAAAAGCTGTCTTAGGTATATCATGTTCTCGGATCTTCAGCTGGTGGTATCCTGATCGAAGATCGATCTTGGAAAATACTTTGGCTCCCTGCAGCTGGTCAAACAAATCATTGATCATCGGTAGTGGGTATTTGTTCTTGATCGTCACTTCATTCAATGCCCGATAATCAACAACCATTCTCAAAGATCCATCCCTCTTCTCAACTAAGAGCACTGGGGCTCCCGACGGTGATGAACTTGGTCGGATATAACCTTTCTCCAATAGCTCTTTAATCTGCTTCTTAATTTCCTCCAAATCATTAGCGGGCATCCGATATGGTCTCCTCGATATTGGTACGGTGCCTGGCAACAGCTCTATTAAAAATTATATGTCTCGATCTGGTGGCATGCCTGGTAATTCCTATGGAAATACATCCAGGTAATCCTTCACAATAGGCACTTCTTCCTGAACAACTCCTGAGAGGGAATTTACTTGGGTCCTCCTTGGTGCATGCCTGGATATATACTTAATCCTCTTTCCCTCCGGGGTGGTTAGTAGAATTAACTTACTCGCACAATCGATGTTTCCTCCATACATCGATAGCCAATCCATGCCTAGTATCACATCCAATCCGTGTGACTCCAGAATTATTAGGTCTGAGGAAAAAACATGCATACCTATGGTCAATGGCATCTGAAAACATCCACTGCTCGCCATATACTCCGCTCCTCATGTGCTTACTAAAATAGGTGTCTTAAGGGATTTGGTGGGAAACTTATACTTATCCACAAATCCCCTCAATATGTATGAATGCGATACACCAGTGTCAGAAAGAACAATTGCAGTAAATGGCTTAATCAAAAACTTACCTATAACTGTATCTGGTTGTTCTTCAACCACCTCCACGTTAACGTGGTTCACTTGTCCTCTGGTGAAAGGGTTGGGTTTCTTCCCAGAGTTTCCATTTCCATTGCCATTCTTCAACTCTGAACAATCATTGGCGTAGTGTCCAGTCTTCCCGCACTTGTAACAGGTGACATGACTCAGGTCCTTAGCGGGTGTTGCTGGATTGGAATGGTTCTGGCTACTGCTTTCTCCATTCCCATTTCCATTCTTAGGGCCACTATGGCTATGTGTGCTCCCTCCATTATGAGTATGGCCTCCATGGTTATGGGTGTAACCTCCTGAGTTAGGGGTAAAGCGAGGCTTCTGCTGAGCTCCAGAATTATACTTCCCATGTCCATACTTCCGTTTGTGGCTCTATATCTGCTGCTGCCTGACTTCAATCATAAGGGCCCAGTCTACCAACTCCTGTTAGTTGGGAATTGTTGCCACCATCAACTGCATGATCAGCTCATCATTCAGCCCTTCCATGAACTTCTCTTGCTTCGCGGCATATGTGGCCACATCATCTAGGGCATAACGGGCTAACTTGCTGAATTCATCCACGTACTGCCCCATAGTACGTTCCCTGGCGTAAGTTGTGAAACTCACGCTTCTTCATACTCATAGCTCCAGTTGAGACATGGGTTGTGCGGAAAGCTTGCTGAAACTGATCCCATGTGACATTGGCTATGGGGAATGTGGCGGTGTAATTCTCCCACCATGACATTGTGGGTCCATCCAGTTGATGTGTGGCAAAGCGCACCTTCTCAGCATCTGTGCAATCTCAGAACATAGTGGATACTAGGGATCAAACCCTAAAAAAACTAACTCAATTACATGATAAATATCATCCAACCCATCACCGTCTAGCAAGCCTATGATGGAATTACTCACGCACGGCGGTTAGCATCATGAAATTGGTGATGGAGGAAGGTTGATGATGAAAATGGCGACAGATTCCCCTCTCCGGAGCCCCGAACGGACTCCACATCAGCCCTCCCGAGGGAGTTTAGGGCTTCGCGGCGGCTCCATATCGTAAAACGCGATGAATCCTTCTCTCTGATTTTTTTTCTCCCCGAACACGAATATATGGAGTTGGAGTTGAGGTTGGTGGAGCATCAGGAGGCTCACGAGGCAGGGGGGTAGGCGCGCCCCCACCCTCGTGGACAGGGTGTGGGCCCCCTGACGTGGATTCTTCTTCCAGTATTTTTTATATATTCCAAAAATAATCTCCGTTGATTTTCAGGTCATTCCAAGAACTTTTATTTTGGCACAAAAATAACACCATGGCAATTCTGCTGAAAAGAGCGTCCGTCCGGGTTAGTTCCATTCAAATCATGCAAGTTAGAGTCCAAAACAAGGGCAAAAGTGTTTAGAAAAGTAGATATGACGGAGATGCATCAACTCCCCCAAGCTTAAATCTTTGCTTGTCCTCAAGCAATTCAGTTGATAAACATCTTTTCTCATCTTAATTAGTTCATCATATAATCATCATTATTGCCTTTCACTTGCACGACCGAATAGTGTGGATAATAATAATAGTGCACGTGCATTGGACTAAGCTGGAATGTGCAAGCATTCAATTCAAGAGAGAAGACAAGGTAATATAGGCTCTTTGTTAGATCCACAATAATGCATATAAGAGCCACTCAACATTTTCATTATGGTCTTCTCCTCTCGACCCCAAAGAACAAGAAAAGAAACAAAACTATTTACACTAGAATGCTCCCAACAAGCAAAAGAAGACCAAGAAATCTTTTGGGGTTTTATTTTTAGTTATTACTACTACAACATGAAAAGTAAACTAGCTAAAAGCTAAAACTATTTTTTTGTTTTTTCTTAAGGTTTATCAAACACACAAGAAGAAAGCATAAAAAGGGAAATAAACTAGCATGGATATTACAATGAAAAAGTATGAGCACCGACAACTAGCATGAGTGTGTGAAACAGGAATGTAATGTCGGTGAGAAATACGTACTCCCCCAAGCTTAGGCTTTTGGCCTAAGTTGGTCTATGGCCACAGCTAGCCTGGCGGATATCCAAAGTTGTAGTTGGGGTCATACTGTGATGCAACAACTATTGCCTCATGAGCTGCCGCTTGGAGGCAAGCTTCCATCCTCCTCTTATACTCGTTCACCTCCTCCCAGGTTATAACATATCTCCCCTTTGCCTGAAAGTCAAAGAAAGCAGGAGCAGGGAGAGCGACGTGATAGGTTCGTCGTCTGTCAAAGATTAGTCGATACTGGAGGGACTGGTCGTTCCTCTCAACAAACTGATGACGAACCATAGCATCATAATCTAGAAAAGAAGGAGGCAACTCGATATCATCTCCACGTATGGGTATCTCAAGAAAGTTAGCTATATGAGTTGCATAAATTCCACCAAAGAAATCTCCCTGAATACGATTATTATGCAACCTACGTGCAACAATAGCCCCCAAGTTATATTGTTTATCTCCTAAAACAACGCTCTTGAGAACGCTAAGATCAGGTACACACATGTGACATGCTTCATCTTTACCATTTATGCACCTTCCTATGAAGAGAGAAAAATAATGTACAGCGGGAAAATAAATGCTCCCTATGGTGGCTTGTGTTACATCTCTAGATTCCCCCATTGTAATACTAGCAAGAAAATCTCTAAGCTCAGATTTGCTAGGTTCACTAGCACTACCCCATTGTGGGAGTTTGTAGGCAGTATTAAAATCCTCTAAATCCATGGTATAAGATTTATCATAAAGATCAAATAGGATGGTTTGTGAATTGCGCGAGGATGAAAATTTAAACCTTCTCACAGATGAATCAGTTAAATAGAGGTATTGCCAGCACTTATCTGCCTCGAAGCTCTCCAGATCAGCATTACGCACATATGCATCAAATTCCTCTTTAATTCCTACTTGGACCATGAAATCCTCTGACAGCCATTCACAAGGCCGCACTTGAGCGTCCCTCGGTGGTTCATCATCCGCATCGCGTATTGCGGGTCTGGGTCCTTGCTTCCTTGAAGAACCACCTTGGTACATTTTCCTAAACATATTTCTCCCTCTAAAAATTTTCTGAAATTTTTAGTAACTTCAAAATAAAAGTGAACCAAACTCAACAAAATTGATAGCAACTACTCCCACAAGTGCCTAGAGACTATATCATGCATTAGAACTACTTGGGACCATATAAATTTGACATGCAAGCTCAAGAACAGGGTCACCTAGGCAGCAAAAATTTGCAATGAATAAAGCACTAGAACAAAAACTAATTGGACCATTGGAGGAGTCACATACCAAAGAACAATCCCCCAAAGCAGTTTTGTGAATGGAGCTTTGAGCTAGGAGATCGAAAATGGCAGCAAGATGAGCTAGAACTCGCGCTTGAGCTGCTTGGTGATTTTTTTGGGAGGAAGAAGGAGTGTGTGGTGGCTGGAATAAGTGGAGGGGACCCACGTGGGGTCCATGAGGCAGGGGGCGTTCCCAGGGGGTAGATGCGCCCTCCACCCTCGTGGGCACGTGGCTGCTCCCCCTGTTGTGTTTTGAGTGCCAGATATTCTCAAATATTATAGAAAAAATCATATTTAATTTTCAGGGCATTTAGAGAACTTTTATTTCCAGGGTATTTTTTATTGCACGGATAATTCAGAAAACTGACGGAAATTACTATTTTTTCTTTATTTAATATAAATAACAGAAAGTAAAAAGAGGGTACACAGAGTTGTGTTTTCTAAATTCATCCATCTCATGCTCATCAAAAGGAATGCACTAACAAGGTTGATCAGGTCTTGTTAACAAACTCATTTCGAATAACATGAAACCGGAGAATTTTCGAATAACACTAGGTAACCTCAACGGGGATATGCATGTCCCCAACAATAAGAATATCATATTTCTTCTTGACAGTAGGAAGAGGAAATTTAAAACCTCCAATAGTAATAGTTGAAATTTTTCCAATAGAATTGATACTGTGGACTTGAGGTTGTTTCCTCAGAAAGTGTACCGTATGCTCATTACCATAAACATGAAAAGTGACATTGCCTTTGGTGCAATCAATAACGGCCCGTGCAGTATTCAAAAAGGGTCACCCAAGAATAATAGACATATTATCGTCCTCAGGAATATCAAGAATAACAAAGTCCGTTAAAATAGTAACATTTGCAACCACAACAGGCACATCCTCACAAATACCGACAGGTATAGCAGTTGATTTATCAGCCATTTGGAAAGATATTTCAGTAGGTGTCAACTTATTCAAATCAAGTCTGCGATATAAAGAGAGAGGCATAACACTAACACCGGCTCCAAGATCACATAAAGCAGTTTTAACATAGTTTCTTTTAATGGAGCATGGTATAGTTGGTACTCCTGGCTCTCCAAGTTTCTTTGGTATTCCACCCTTAAAAGTATAATTAGCAAGCATGGTGGAAATTTCAGCTTCCGGTATCTTTCTCTTATTTGTAACAATATCCTTCATATACTTAGCATAAGGATTCATTTTAAGCATATTAGTCAAACGCATACGCAAAAAGATAGGTCTAATCATTTCAGCAAAGCACTCAAAATCCTCATCATCCTTTTTCTTGGATGGTTTAGGAGGAAAAGGTATGGGTTTCTGAACCCATGGTTCTCTTTCTTTACCGTTCTTCCTAGCAACAAAGTCTCCCTTATCATAACGTTGATTCTTTGATTGTGGGTTATCAAGATCAACAGCAGGTTCAATCTCTACGTCATTATCATTACTAGGTTGGGCATCAACATGAACATCATCATTAACATTATCACTAGGTTCATGTTCATTACCAGATTGTGTTTCAGCATCATAAATAGAAATATCATTGGGATTCTCAGGTGTGTCAATAACAGGTTCACTAGAAGCATGCAAAGCCCTATCATTTTTCTTTCTCTTCCTCCTAGAAGGACTAGGTGCATCAACGTTATTTCTCTGAGAATCCTGCTCAATTCTCTTAGGATGGCCCTCAGGATACAAGGGTTCCTGAGTCATTTTACCACCTCTAGTCATAACTCTAACAGCATTATCATTTTTCTTATTGTTTAATTCATTGAGCAAATCATTCTGAGCTTTAAGTACTTGTTCTACTTGAGTGGTAACCATAGAAGCATGTTTACTAATAAGTTTAAGTTCACCATTAACATTAGCCATATAATCACTCAAGTGTTCAATCATATAAGCATTGCGTTTCAGTTGTCTACCAAAATAAGCATTAAAATCTTCTTGCTTAACCATAAAGTTATCAAATTCATCCAAACATTGGCTAGCAAACTTAGCAGGAGGGATTTCAGCTTTATCACATCTATAGAGAGAGTTTACCTTTACTACCTGTGTCAGGTTATTGAGACCATGTGTTTCTTCAACATGCGGCAAATTAAGACCATGTATTTCATCAATAGGTGGTAAATTCTTAACATCTTCAACTTTAATACCTTTTTCTTTCATAGATTTCTTTGCCTCTTGCATATCTTCAGGACTGAGAAATAGAATACCCCTTTTCTTAGGAGTTGGATTTGGAGTTGGTTCAGGAAGTGTCCAATTATTTTCATTAGTCAACATACTATTCAATAGAAATTCAGCTTGATCAACAGTTCTTTCCCTGAAAACACAACCAGCACAACTATCCAGGTAATCTCTGGAAGCATCGGTTAGTCCATTATAAAAGATATCAAGTATTTATTTTTCTTGAGAGGATGATCAGGAAAAGCATTAAGTAATCGGAGAAGCCTCCCCCAAGCTTGTGGGAGACTCTCTTTTTCAATTTGCACAAAATTATATATTTCCCTTAAAGTAGCTTGTTTCTTATGAGTGTGGAAATATTTAGTAGAGAAGTAGTAAATCATACCCTGGGGACTACGCACACAACCAAGATCAAGAGAATTAAACCATATCTTAGCATCACCCTTTAATGAGAACGGAAATAACTTAAGGATATAATAGTAGCGAGTTTTCTCATCATTAGTGAACAGGGTAGCTATATCATTTAATTTAGTAAGATGTGCCACAACAGTTTCAGATTCATAGTAATAGAAAGGATCAGATTCAACCAAAGTGATTAACTCAGGATCAACAGAGAAATCATAATCCTTATCAGTAATAAAGATAGATGAAGTAGCATAAGCAGGATCATATTTCATTCTAGCATTCAGGGATTTTTCTCTCAGCTTAGCTAATAGTTTCTTAAGATCACTTCTATCATTGCAGGGAAGAAAGTCTCTAGCTGTTTCTTCATCCATAACATAACCCTCAGGCACAACAGGCAATTCATATCTAGGGGGAGAATCTTCATCATCACTTTCATCAATATTATCAGTTTCAATAATTTCATTCTCTCTAGCCCTAGCAAGTTGTTCATCAAGAAATTCACCAAGTGGCACAGTAGTATAAAGGATAGAAGTAGTTTCATCATAAGTATCATGCAAAGCAGAAGTGGCTTCATCAATAACATGCGACCTATCAGAATCAATGGCATGTGTAGGTGTCGCAAGTTTACTCAAAACAGAAGGTGAATCAAGTGCAGAGCTAGATGGCAGTTCCTTACCTCCCCTCGTAGTTGAAGAATAGATCTTGGTCATTTGATCTTTAAAGTTCTTCATAATGATAAGAAGATATGAATCCCAAGTGACTCAAAGAATAGATCTATGCTCCCCGGTGACGGCGCCAGAAAATAGTCTTGATAACCCACAAGTATAGGGGGTCACAACAGTTTTCGAGGGTAGAGTATTCAACCCAAATTTATTGATTCAACACAAGGGGAGCCAAAGAATATTCTCAAGTATTAGCAGCTGAGTTGTCAATTCAACCACACCTGGAAACTTAATATCTGCATCAAGGTATTTAGTAGCAAAGTAATATGATAGTAGTAGTAACGGTAGCAAAAGTAATATTTTTGATTTTATAGTGATTGTAACAGTAGCAGCGGAAAAGTAAATAAGCAAACAACAATATATCAAAAGCTCATAGGCAATGGATCGGTGATGGAGAATTATGTCGGATGCAATAATTCATGCAACAGTTATAACATAGGGTGACACAAAACTAGCTCCAATTCATCAATATAATGTAGGCATGTATTCCGAATATAGTCATACGTGCTTATGGAAAAGAACTTGCGTGACATCTTTTGTCCTACCCTCCCGTGGCAGCGGGGTCCTATTGGAAACTAAGGGATATTAAGGCCTCCTTTTAATAGAGTACCGGACCAGAGCATTAACACATAGTGAATACATGAACTCCTCAAACTACGGTCATCACTGGGAGGGGTCCTAATTATTGTCACTTTGGGGTTGCCGGATCATAAAACATAATAGGTTCAGATCTGAAATCATGGCACTCGGGCCCTAGTGACAAGCATTAAGCATAGGAAAGTCATAGCAACATCAATCTCAGAACATAGTGGATACTAGGGATCAAACCCTAACAAAACTAACTTGATTACATGATATATCTCATCCAACCCATCACCGTCCAGCAAGCCTACGATGGAATTACTGCCGCGCGGCAGTGAGCATCATGAAATTGGTGATGGAGGAAGGTTGATGATGACAATGGCAACATATTCCCCTCTCCGGAGTCCCGAATGGACTCCAGATCAGCCCTCCCGAGAGAGTTTAGGGCTTGGCAGCGGCTCCGTATCGTAAAACACGATAAATCCTTCTCTCTGATTTTTTTTCTCCACGAACACAAATATATGGAGTTGGAGTTGAGGTCGGTGGAGCGTCAGAGGACCCACGAGGCAGGGGGTAGGTGCGCCCCCACCCTCATGGACAGGGTGTGGGCCCCCTGACATGGATTCTTCTTCTAGTATTTTTTATATATTCCAAAAATAATCTCCGTTGATTTTCAGGTCATTCCGAGAACATTTATTTCTGCACAAAAATAATGCCATGGCAATTCTGCTGAAAACAGCGTCAGTCCGGGTTAGTTCCATTCAAATCATGCAAGTTAGTGTCCAAGACAAGGGCAAAAGTGTTTGTAAAAGTAGATACGACGGAGACGTATCAAGAACTTATTACAATAATATCGCTGAAGGCCATCTAAATAAGATAAGAGTAGAAGCTTCAAAGGTGAATGAGTCCATCAACTCCAATGGCATAGCTGAGTGCATGACAACGACCTAGCGCACCTTACTCTTCGTCTGAAAACTCTGCAACATAATTCGTTGCAGCCTGTCTAGGTCAGCACATGGAATATGCTGGCAAGATAACACTATAGAGTAATGAACAAGTAACAGCTATAACTATATGCATATATGGCTGGTGGAGGCTCTATGATTATCTTTTGCATAAAGCTGGTTTTTCCCTACAACAAAGGAATATATTTTATTTAACTACAAGTTTGTTGAAAACATTGAGAATGGTAACCCCATCTCAATCCCAAATTAATAGTCAATAACCCAACAAATAAATTCAATTAGAGTGATGAGACCAACATAATAATTCAAGCACCATATACTCAAGATGTACATAACTGGGGACATGGCTAACCATGATTAGTTTGTACACTCTGTAGAGGTTTGCGCACTTTTCCCCACAAGACTCGATCTCCTCTATTGGATTTGTCGCACTTCGTGGTGTTTGAGAAAAGGATGACCGAGACACGGTCTTTCCGAAGAGGTCCCCTTAACCGATAGATAGGTCGGTACACCTACAATCCCCTACATCTGCTAGCCCATCATGGAAAGGATTCCCACAACTTACTTAACTATGCCAGAGCCCATAATGGCTTGTGGCTGCACATGGACATTTCTAGCATGGATAATCTTATGATCCCTTTGAGCCTGGGTGGCAAACCATAGGAAAAATAACACGGATACCCTGGGATTCTCCTTGGACAACACTTTATTCCCCAGGTGCCCACAAACCAATCCATCCAGATGTGTATTAATGTTGCCACCTTAAATAAAACCTTAGTTAACAATAAGCTCTCACAGCTTTCATGAATACTCTCAAACCAATCCACGTCTACGAGAATAGCATAGCGGTACAAGCATAACGTAGAAGTAACTCCCAGGGTTTGAAGTAAAAGACAATAGGTTCTACCTCATCAACTACTTCCCGATAACCACATGTTATCAATTCCTAGCCATGCAGTGTTTGAGGATTGAAACTAAAGCATAAAAACTAGGTAATAAAGGGATATGATCAAAGTGTTACTTGCCTTGCTAACGATCTAAAAACCCTAGTGACTCGTAGTAGCAAGCCTCGCACTCCGGAAAATCTACCGTGAACAAACAATAGCATACATAAGAACTCAATCATGAGATGCAATGACAAAACTCAAATGAAAAGATCCAACTAAAAGTTCAAGAGAAAATCTTCGATTTGCAAAAAGAATCAATCGAATCGGAGTTACGAAACTCAAACTACGATCAAAAGAAGTTCAAATTCAAATCTGCTTGAACCCAAATTTGAAATCACCAAAATCATATTCAAGTTGTTTATCTAGAAAGAAGGAAACAAGACGAAGATTTTGGCGTTGGTTTCACTGGATTTGGACAAACGAGTAAAAAGTAACGAGGGTTTGAAGTTCAGGGACTAATCTATGATAAAAGTATTCATGGATAGGTCCTTGACCGAAAATACAATAAAAAGAAAAACCTAACGAATGAACGTTTGCTAATAGAACTAAATGAATGAAAACCATTCGTTAAAACAATCAAACCACTGAACGTTCGCTAACAGAACTAAATAACGAAAACCTAAAAAACCTGATCTAAACCAAACTAAAATAAAAAATGGGTGGTTTTCTTCGGCTTTACCGGTTCGGCCAAACGAAACCGGCGGTGGCCGGTGGGGGCGGGTCGAGGTGGCGAGCGGCGGCAGCGATGCGGGCGGCGGCGCGGCTCGGTGCGGCGGGCTGCGGCGGCAGCGATGTGGAGGAGGAGGGGGCCAGGGCTTCGGTTTATAAAGGTCGGGGGGCGCTCGGCTTGGGCGAGGGGGTGACGGGACGGGGAGTCCGAGCCGGACTCCCTCGGCGACGGCGGCGGTGACACGGACTCCTCGGCGCGAGGAGGAAGGCGGCGGCGGGCCGGCCTGGCTTGGCTAGGCATTCAGCCCAGTCGGGTGACGTAGATTTTTTTATATCAATAAAATTTCACCCGAAAAGAAAAATCCTAATAAATATATAAAAAATTCTTAAAATACCAGAAATAATTTTCACCGTCCAAACCTATTATTTAGCACAAAGTGAACATTTTTTTGGCCTAAAAATGTAATTTTCAAAAATGCATATTTTTCTAATTCAAATAAAATAGCAAATAAAATAATAATTTGACTTTAAAATTTCTCCTCCAATATTTCCTCTCTTTCTAAGAAGTCATTTTATCTTCTCTCATGTATTTTTATTATTGGAACTTATTGGAGAGAAAAACATTTAAAATCAAATTGATCCTCTTTTCAAATTTGAAAAAAATCAAATATGAAAATTTGTGAAATCTCCAACTCTCTCATTGGGTCCTTGAGTTGCTTAAGATTCTTAGGATCTCAACCAAAATGCAAATGAAATATGATATGCATTTTATGACCTATGTATAACATCCAAATTGAAAATTGGGATGTTACAAAAGGTCCCATATAATCAAAGCCCCAAACATCAAATGGTACAATAACAAGAGAATAGTTCATAGGCATTTCCTGACATCTACTAATGTTACCAATTCTCTGGCATTCATCACAAGATAAGACAAACTTACGGGCATCCCTAAAGAGAGTGGGCCAATAGAAACCGGATTGCAATACCTTATGTCCAGTTCTATCTCCGGCGTGGTGTCCTCCGTAGGACTCGGAGTGACACTCGCGTAGGATCTGTTCCTGTTCATGCTCAGGTACACAACGTCTAATAAAACCATCTACTCCTTCTTTATAAAGGTGTGTGTCATCCCAAAATTAATGTCTCAAATCATAGAAAAACATTTTCTTTTGCTGGTATGAGAAACTAGGTGGTATAAATTTAGCAACAATGTAATTAGCATAATCAGCATACCATGGAGTATTACGAGAAGCATTTATGACATTTAATTGTTCATCAGGAAAACTATCATCAATAGGTAGTGGGTCATCAAGAACATTTTCTAACCTAGACAAGTTGTCTGCAACGGGGTTCTCAGCTCCCTTTCTATCAATAATATGCAAATCAAATTCTTGTAGCAGGAGAACCCATCTAATAAGTCTAGGTTTAGCATCTTTCTTTTCCATAAGATTTTTAATATCAGCATGATCACTGTGAATAGTTACTTTTGAATCAACAATATAAGGTCTTAACTTATCACATGCAAATACAACTGCTAAAAATTCTTTTTCAGTGGTAGCATAATTTCACCGGGCACTGTCTAGAGTTTTCCTAGCATACTGAATAACATTTAATCTATTATCAACTCTTTGTCCTAGAATAGCACCAACAACATAACCACTTTCATCACACATAATTTCAAAGGGTAAATTCCAATCAGGTGGCTGAACAATAGGTTAAGAAATCAAGGCTTTCTTAAGTATTTCAAGTGCTTCTACACAATCATCATCAAAAACAAAAGGAACATCTTTTTGCAAGACATTAGTGAGAGGCCTAGAAATTTTAGAGAAATCTTTAATAAACCTCCTATAGAAACCAGCATGACCAAGAAAACTTCGTATACCTTTGATATCTTTAGGACACGGCATCTTTTTAATAGCATCAACTTTAGCCTGATCAACTTCAATACCTCTTTCAGAAATTTTATGCCCCAAGACAATACCCTCATTAACCATAAAGTGGCACTTTTCCCAATTCAAGACGATATTAGTTTCTTCACATATCTGCAAAACTTGATCAAGGTTGCTTAAGCAATCATCAAAAGAAGTTCCGTAAACGGAGAAATAATCCATGAAATCATCAACAATCTTTTCACAAAATTCACAAAATATAGCAGTCATACATATTTTGAAAGGTAGCAGGTGCATTGAATAAACCAAAAGGCATACGTCTATAAGAAAAGGTACCGAAAGGGCAAGTAGAAGTGGTTTTCCTTTGATCATCTTTTAGCACGGGTACGTGAGAGAAACCATAATAACCATCTAGAAAGCAAAAATATGTATGCTTGGATAATCTTTCTAGCATTTGATCAATAAAAGGTAGAGGGTAATGATCTTTTCTAGTAGCTTTATTTAATTTGCGTAAATCAATTACCATTCTATAACCTATAACAATTCTTTGAGGAAACAATTCATTCTTATCATTACGAACAATAGTAATACCTTCCTTCTTAGGGACACAATGAACAGGACTTACCCATTGACTATCAGCAATAGGATAAATTATACCTGCCTCCAAAAGCTTTAGTATTTCATTTCTTACCACTTCTTTCATCTTAGGATTTAACCGTTGTTGATGATGAACAACTGGTTTAGCATCTTTCTCCTGTTTAATTTTGTGCTGACATAGAGTGGGACTAATACCCTTAAGATCATCGAGAGTATATCCAATAGTGGCACGGTACTTCTTCAGAGTTTTCAATAATTTCTTTTCTTCATGCTCTGATAATAGGATATATCTTCTTTTCATCAAGATAAGCATATTTCAGAGCATCAGGTAATTGCTTAAGCTCGAACACAAGATCACCCTTAGGTGGAGGAGGATCCCCAAGGATTTCAACAGGTAAATTGTGTTTCAAAATAGGTCCTTGATTACAGAATACTTCGTCTATTTTCCTTCTTTCATTCATAGACAAATCATTTTCATGGTCTACCAAATATTGTTCTAAAGGGCCATTAGGAGGCAGGGCAATAGAAGCAAGACCAATAATTTCATCCTTACTAGGCAATTCTTTATCATGGGGTTGTCTACGGAATTTAGAGAAATGAAAATCATGAGACATATCCCCTAAACCAACAGTAACAATGTCTTTCTCGCAGTCTATCTTAGCATTAACAGTATTCAAGAAAGGTCTGCCAAATATAATGGGACAAAAGTAATCTTGTGGAGAAGCAAGAACAATAAAATCAGTATGATATTTTATCTTCCCACACAAGACTTTAACATCTCTAACAACCCCGATCCTAAGTCACACCGATCTAGCATGTAACACATCATATCACTTTGCGGCCTCACGCACGGTATTCCCACGGGTGCCACCTTAACATGGCCCAGGACCGTTTGCGCCTTTTGGCTCACGTATATGATAGTGTCGGTAGCATACATATGACAGAGAACCCAGGCTGACATGACTAGTCGTGAATCCAAAGTGGCACTAACTTACAGGGACAGGCATACATGACCCAGCAACAAACGTGTCGGTCATCAACGTATGAACCCAAGTCGTAGCAAGCTACAAGGAGTTAAAGGAACAACGCGTGACATCTCCCCGAAGGGATGGACACAGGAACGAAGGACACATGCCGGCAGTAGCAAGCTACCATGGCTCAGTGGAAGCACTAGGAGACATTCCCCGGTAAGAGAGGCCACCAAGAATAAATAACTAGGTTGTCGAATCCCACACATACCAAGCATTTCATTAACATACACACAATATGCTCGATATGTGCAAATACAACATGGCATCACAACACAACTCTACGACTCAAAGTATTTATTCATTAGGCTCCGAGGAGCTAGATATTACAAACATGGGTCTAATGACCCAGCATTCAAGTCATACATGTAATAAGCACATGCGGAAGCTTAACTTGTCTGAGTACAGACAACTACAAATGAAAAAGGCTGAGAAGCCTGACTATCTACAAGACTCAGCCCAAGGGCACAAGATCGAGCTGACAAAACAAGCTAAATGTCGAAGTCCACAAGGAACTACTAGTGAGATTGAAGTCTCTCTAAAAAAACCTAAATTAAGCAAACAAAGGGGGTGGTGGAGTTTAACTGCAGCAAGCCAACTTTGACTCGGTGGCTATCCTGAACTACGTCTACAAGTAACTCTTTTGAGGTGGCGCACATGAGTCCACATATTCACTAATCAATACACCACTATGGATCCGCTCCCGTCTCCCCACGAGAAGGCCATCCATAGCACTCATGCTTATCTTGCGCATTTTAGAGTATCCACTTTCACTTGTGTAATGCCCCGAGACCGATGCGCCAACTGTCATCCAGTTATTCGCAGTTTGTTGATGTGTCATTCTCTTGAGTGTTGCATGTTGCCATGTCATCATGTGCATTGCATCATTATGTTTTCAAAACTTGCATTCCTCTGGGTTCCCCCAGTTCCGTCTGTTGTCCGTTCTGAGCCCAACCACACTCGCACGCGCCCGCGGCATGTCCGAAATAGTATTTTATAAGTGGCCGGAAAATGTTCTAGGAATGGGATGAGAGTTGGCGTGCGGTCTTGTTATAGTGTAGGTAGACCGCCTGCCAAGTTTCATCGCACTCAGAATCCCTTTGATGCCCCAAGGGATATTTATAGCGGGAATATAGTCGGTCTGTCGTCAGACATTTTCGGTCTCTGAAAACTGTTGCCGGGCTTTTCCTCTCTTTCCTCCCTAGACCATCTACACAATCCACTACTTACCGCCAGGCCCAACCTAACCTCTCTCGTCAGCCCGCGGCCCTCCTCCCGCGCGTCCGAAAACTGTCCTAAACCCGACCCGGATAGTCATCACCGTTGGGTCCGGATCATCCCCAAACGTCTATAAAACATCTCCAGTTTTCTTTTTGGTCTCCCTAGACTTTTTTATCTCGAGCGTCCGATCTAAATCGGAGGGACCGGAGTAGCCCCTAACCTAACCCACTCACTATATAAATCAGACCGAACCCTAGTTTTTAGGCCACTTGTCCCATCCATCCTCCTGCGCGCCACCACTTCAAATCCCCTCGGGATCCCCTTCGCACCAACCAACCATCACCAAGACTTCCAAATCCATCGGTCCCCATCTCTCCTTGATTCCAGCCACATCCCCGCTTGACCTCGTCAGGATCGAGGCCACCAGCATGCCTGAGCCGAGCCCTGTTGGATCTTCGCTGGAGCAGAAGCTCCCTGTCCAGCGCTCGGCTTCGTCTCCTCCGCCCGCTGGCCGCACCTCACCTCCTCCCGTGCGCTTCCATCTCGCACAGCCAACCGTGCCTCACCGCCGGTGACGAGCGGCAGCACCTGAGCCCCTGTGTCATGCTCCTCCGCCCATGCGCTCGAGCTCGCCCGTCGTCACGCGCCTCCAACCTCGACCCCGCCACCACGTCCTCGCCACCACACCGGAGCAAGCTAGTAGGCAGGCCCCTGTCGCGCCCTTCTCTTCCTTCCCTCTCATTTCTCTCTCTGTCTCTCAGCTCTCTCTCTGTTCCTCTGCAGGTCCCTGCCACTCCGTTTGGAGTTCGCCATAACCAGTAGTTGCGCCTCGGCCTCTCCTTGTCCCCGTCATCCTCGTCGGTGTGCGCCGCCCGAGGCTCATCGGAGCACCACCACCAATGGGTGTTCCCCGCCATGGCGCCTCGGCCTCCTCTGCTTCACCTGCCGTGCCGCCATTGCCAGTCGTCGACCCCGCAGCCTCGAACTCCCGTGTCAAAGCACCACCTCGAGCGCCTCCTTCCTCGAGAAGGAGCTCGACCTGCTGCCGGCGACCTCACCCTCCAACGACCTAAACAAACAGGTCGTTCCCTCCTTCTCCTCCTTCCCCGCTGCTCTCTCTCTCTGAAAGTCCCTGCCTCCCATCCCTGCAGGTGTGTCCGTCGACCGCCATGGCGCCGCTGCCCTCGTTGTTCACCAGGGTGGGTCCCGATCTGGATCGCTCTGCTGCTGGGTCCAAGACGCCGCCGTCCCAGGCTTCTGCAGCCGCGCCGCCATCGTCCCGGACGTCCCTGCTTCGCCATGGCCATCCCCATGGTCTCTGTTTCCTTTTGCACCGAGCCGAGCCAGAGGACGAGCAGTTCGTTCGATACCCTCTCCCTTGCCTCGCGTTGACCGCGCCAACAGCGCGCCAGGCCGCTGCCCAGCCATTTCCCCTGCCGGCCTCCCTCTTTGCCAGCTGGGCTTGGCCCATGGGTGAGCCCCAAGCACCCTCCTGTTTTTTCCCATTGTTGGGCCAGCTAGTTACGGCCCGATGTGTTTTTTCCCGTTCTGCATTTTTATCATTTAACTTGGTCATTGCATATTTACAGGATATGCCATCATATTGAGATGCTCACAACTAAATAACCGTGCATTGGATTAAAATGTTTTATATACGTAAAATGACTAGAATTTCATCTAGTTTCATAATATGCCACTTTCATCCATGTTTGAAATGTTGAAAATGATGTTTGCATAAATTTGCTGAAATATCATGTTAAATGCTTTAATTCATAACTTAATAACCGTAACTCTAAACTTAATAACTTTATATGTAAATGGGGTATAAAAATGCCTTGTTTAACATGGTGTACTTGCTTTGCATGTTTAACAACTCTAAAATATGGGTTAGGGCAAAACAGTACCAAACCTAAAATATTGGACATGAGATTTTTACGGACTTGTTGCTTGTTGTTCCGGCCTCATTTAAACTTGCCTAGATGTGTAGTTTACTTATGCTTCACCCCTTGCCATGCTAATAAACATTTAATATTGTTGGGTACATAAACGAGATTGAACTAAATAACTTGAATGTGGTGTTCCGTCAATATGCAACTCGTGCATATTGAGCTCCACTTAATTTGTAGTATTGTTTGTGCACTTTGCCATGCCATGCCTCATTAAACCGGACATGCATCATACTTGGTTGTACATCATGCCATGTTATGCTTGATTGTTTACTATGTTGCTTGCTTCTTTCCGGGTTGCTTCCCTCGTTAGCTTCGGTTCCGTTCCGGAGTTGTGAGGATCCGTTCGACTCCGTCCGTTTGTCTTCTTCATGGACTTGTTCTTCTTACTTGCGGGATCTCGGGCAAGATGACCATACCCTCGAAATCAGTTCTATCTTTGCTTGCTAGTTACTCGCTCTATTGCTATGTTGCGATACCTACCACTTGCTTTATCATGCCTCCCATATTGCCATGTCTAGCCTCTAACCCACCTTGTCCTAGCACACCGTTGTTTGGCTATGTTACCGCTTTGCTCAGACCCTCTTATAGCGTTGTTAGTTGGAGGTGAAGAATGGAGTTTGTTCCATGTTGGAACATGGATATTGTTGGGATATCATTACTATTACATCTTGTTTACTTTAATGCACATATATACTTGGTAAAGGGTGGAAGGCTCGGCCTTATGCCTGGTGTTTTGTTCCAGTCTTGCCGCCCTAGTTTTTGTCATATCAGTGTTATGTTCCTTGATTTTGCGTTCCTTACGCGGTTGGATTATAACGGGAACCCCTTGACAGTTCGCCTTGAATAAAACTCCTCCAGCAAGGCCCAACCTTGGTTTTACCATTTGCCACCTAAGCCTTTTTCCCTTGGGTTCTGCAGACTCAAGGGTCATCTTTATTTTAAACCCCTGGGCCAGTGCTCCTCTGAGTGTTGGTACAACTTGTCAGCCGCTGGTGGCCACCAGGGGCAACTCTTGGTTGGTCTACCGGAAGTTTGGACAATCCAGTGTGCCCTGAGAACGAGATATGTGCAGCTCCTATCGGGGTTTGTCGGCACATACGGGAGGCTTTGCTGGTCTTGTTTTACCATTGTCGAAATGTCTTGTAACCGGGATAACGAGTCTGATCGGGTCGTCATGGGAGAAGGAATATCCTTCGTTGACCGTGAGAGCTTGTGATGGGCTAAGTTGGGACACCCCTGCAGGGTTTTGAACTTTCAAAAGCCATGCCTGCGGTTATGGGCAGATGGGAATTTGTTAATATCCGGTTGTAGAGAACCTGACACTTAACTTAATTTGAAATGAATCAACCGCGTGTGTAGACGTGATGGTCTCTTTCCGGCGGAGTCCGGGAAGTGGACACGGTTCTCGTGTTATCCTTGAACGTAAGTAGTTTCAGGATCACTTCTTGATCATTTTAGCCTCTCGACCATGCTTTGCTCCTCTTATCGCTCTCATTTGCGTAAGTTAGCCACCATATATGCTAGTGCTTGATGCAGCTCCACCTCACTACCTTTTCCTGCCCATATGCTTAAATAGTCCTGATCGCGAGGGTGTGAGATTGTTGAGTCCCCGTGACTCACAGATTACTTCCAAAATAGTTGCAGGTGCTGATGATGCCAGTGCAGGTGACGCAACCGAGCTCAAGGAGGAGCTCGACGAAGATCGTGTTCGTTGGGTTGTTTCGTTTCCAGTTGATCAGTAGTGGAGTCCAGTCGGGGCGATCGGGGATCTTTTGCATTAGGGGTTGTCTTTCTTTATTTGGTTCCGTAGTCGGACCTTGATTGTATTCTGGATGATGTAATGCTATATTTATGTATTGTGTGAAGTGGTGATTGTAAGCCAACTCTTTATCCCTTTCTTATTCAGTACATGGGATGTGTAAAGATTACCCCTCTTGCGACATGCCTACTATGCGGCTATGCCTCTAAGTCGTGCTCTGACACGTGGGAGATATAGCCGCATCATGGGTGTTACAAGTTGGTATCAGAGCCTTCCCCAACTTAGGAGCCCCCTGCTTGATCGAATCGCTGGCGTTGTTGAGTCTAGAAAAAATGTTTTGAGTCTTATAGGATTATATATATCGGAGAGTAGGATTCTTTTTACTCCTCATTTCCTTCGTCGCTCTGGTGAGGCCTCCTGACGTAGAGTTTTAACTCTTCTCTTCTCAAATTTTCACGAATTTTTTTAGGATCACGCGGGTATCTTGGAATCATTCCGATGGTTTTGTGACGAGAACATTGTTCTTGGTGCCTCCTGACATTTAGGGGTTGTGGCAGTGTCCCGGGGAGTTGAGCTCCGAGGTGTTGTCGTCACAATTTTATCGTTGCAGTTCTGGAATACCTGAGTTTCGCCGACATCGAAAATCTCTTTTATGCAGTTGTTGGTGAGATAACCTCGATGCCACCCAGTACTGGGGTGGGAGTTCGGGAGTATTTACATAACTCGTATAACGGATGCTTTTCGAAGGTTGAGGTAAATGATTTCCAAAGATTTCTTGGTTATGTGTTGAAGGATGGATACAGCTGGATGTAGGAATTGCTAGTTTGGGTGAGATATTATGCTTCCCATGTATCCCCAACACCTGATTGCATAGACGGAAAGTTTCGGGAGTTTATAAGTGGGAATTCAAGTTGCTCCTAGGATATCTTTCCGACAGATGCATGATATGAGATTGGGGTTCGACGTCTAGTGGTCCACCTATCCATGATTGGTTTTACAGTGGTCTCGTTGTGTGTTAAAGAGTCCTTGGCTATGCTGACTCGGGGACGCTTCGTATGTCATGTGCACTGCCTTGTACATGATGGTGTTATACGATCGAGCCCGTGTGGGCCCCACCACGAACACTTCGGACAAAATCTCTATCATATGTTTGTTCCGGCTTATTCTGCAAGCCAATCCTTTGTTTTGTTTTTATTGTGGTATTCAATTTGCTTCAATGTCAAGTGTTGATTCCATACCTCCCCTAAGCGATGTTCTCACATTTCTATGTGGATGCTAATCCGTCAAGATAATCGAGATTGTCATGTCAATCCTTTTTTTCAACCGGTGTGGTTCTCTTCAAGATGATCATATCATTTTGCCCATCCGCAAGATCAACTCAATGTCTTCTCAACGTTATTGGTTTCATCCGCCCAAGTTGCCTTTGTTTTCCCGCCCTCCCACCCTTTTTCTTCGAGGACTCATATTTCTTATGCAAGTATCCTTTTATGGATGTGAAGTCTCTCCATTCCTTTCTTTTAGTTCTCTTATCCGGTGATTCTTAGGAAGATACTAACGGAGCTTCTAGTTATCATTCTCCGTTCTCTTTTCTTCTCCGATGGATCCAATTCAAGCTTTGTTGATCATATCCTTTTCCTTGTTTCAAATACCTTCTCATGCCATTGCACCTCATAATCATTCCACGCTCGCTATTCTATTGTTCCAGAGTGCTCAAGATATCTCGAAGATTCGTGTTTCCACTCTACATTCGTTCAAGCTCTTTCGAGGATGTTATCTCATTCAAGCCTTTTAATTTAACGAGTACAATCTCATTTTCAACTAATCGTTCAACGTTGTATCTTTTGAGTGGACCCTAACCCACAGGTCTTTTCCCAGGATCTTACCTGACTCCTCTATTTTCCCAAAGTCTTCTCCAAGTTTGACGTAAGAATGATTTATCATCAGTCATTTGTATTTCTCTAGGATCTGTCAAATTCTTTTCATCGTTGGTTCAACCTTTCTAATTTTCATTCCGGAGTGCCTCAACAATTCATGATGGTGTTTCTCGTCGTCATTCTTGGATTGTGAAGACCGAAGAAGGGTTTCTCAAATCTTGCTCTGTTCTCTCAGAGATGCATGGTTCTAGCTTGATGCCATCCTCTCAGAATTGTTTTCGATTGTGAGAATTCTTTTCACCCATCCGGAGCATTTCATGAGTTGTTTCCATTTCTTTCCCCCGAAGGCCATCTATTCAAATATTACTCATTCCCAGCTTTCAGCTCTTGTTCTCCAAATCATACCGGTGCATCATTCAAGTATTCTCTTATCAGCTCGTGATCTCTTCGTTCTCATGTATCTAAATTCTGTCAAGTATCTTCATTCGTTCTCTAATTCTTTCCGGTGTTTCTTTATCTTTTCTTTGTTCATTTTCAATTCTTACGGTGGTTTGCTCACGATTCTCTTCCATGGTTATCATATTTATTCATTCGTTGTTTCAATCCTACCGGTGGTTCATTGAAGATTTTCCCAAGGTTGTGCTATATCTATCTTAATCCTTTCTACGAGAATGAGTAGTATGCCAAATCCATTATTTCTCATCAATTTAATTGGTGAAGGATAAGCATAATATAATTCTTATTCTTGTTTCATCGAGTAAATTCAATTCCTTATTCCGGAGGTTCATAAAAAATTCTTGGTTTCAATAGTTCATCTTTCTTTTCGGGAGTTCCAAGTTTTCTTGGTTATATGATTTCAAAGCTTCATCTAATCATTGCAAGGCTTCTCTCGGAGTCCTTTTTCAATTTTCCCTTTCGTTTGATCATTCTTTTATTACCGGAGTTCTTCATGGAAGTTCTACATGGTGGTTCGTCAAGGATTCTTTTCATTATTCAATTGTTCTTCAAGATATCTCTTGAAGTTATGGTCTGCCAAGCTATACTCAAAGATAAACATGGTGTTCAACACATGTCTTGTTTTGAGGAGTAAAAGTTTTCTTCATCTTGCAATCCGGAGTGCAATTGTTCTCCCTTATCTTTTGAGGTGTTAAGATATCATTCTTCATTCACAAGAATGAGATATTTAAATCCATCAATCTCTTCATTGGAGTTATCTTGGGTTATATTTCACCTAAAACCTTCCCTAAGGAATGTTGCTATTGGGGTGCTTATCAATAATCCAAGTTTCCTCCTATTCTCACAATGAAAGATGTTTTCATCTCTCCGTCGCTCTCAAGCAAGCAATTGTTTTCGTTTGTGGCAGGTTTTCACCTCAAGTTTTTGACATGTTTTCCCATAAGCCCTCAACAAGCCTGTTCTTTTTGTTGTTGATTTCCCAACAACTCTGTTCAATCCTTCTTTTTAAGGATGCTCTCTCAAATTCATTTGAGGTAGAACATGTTGTTTTCTTCTCCGTTCTTTTCATTGCATTCTTTCATTCCATTCCGGAGGCATTGTGATGATGCTATCTTCACTCATCATCTCATATTGTGAAGATCATGTTCTTTCCTTTGCTTATCCATTCAACCGGAGTGTCGTGTTTTCATTCGAGCTCTCTCATCTTATCAAGTTTTGCCTCCCTTCTCAACCAGAGTGCTGTCTGGAATCTTTCTTACCCCTTGTGCCATTCTTTCAATAGTTCCGGAGGCAATGTGTTGTTCATCTCATCAAGTATCCTCTCATCTTTTCAAGTTCATGTTCAATTCATTCCATTTACAGTCGGAGTGCTGTCCAATTTATGTCATTCTTATTCCTTCTCTATCTTGTTTAACTGGAGTGTTATGTATATCATTCCTCTTCTAACCGGACTCTCATCCAAGTGCTTTCATTTTGCCAAGTTTATATTCTTTGCCTTCCATTTCCAACCAGAGTGTTATTGTAATTGATCTTTATCGTTCCTTGTACATCTCGTTTCTACCGGGGTGCTTGCATGTACTTCTTGTCCATTGTAACCCTTTTCTTATGTCTTTCAACCTACAAGGTTCTAGTAAGGTTCCTTGTTCCTCTTTTCAAACGGAGTGTTTTCAACTTTGTTCATCTTCGTTGTATTCTTTCTTTCAAGTTGTTCAACCTCGCAAGGTTCTTTGGTTTCACTAGTTTGTTAAAGAAGCAACTTAGTTTTACCTCTTCCCTTTCCTCTTCGGTTTTTCCCCGGTGCCATCCTAGATCTCGGGATGAGATCCTCTCGTAGTGGTGGAGTGTTGTAACGCCCCGAGACTGATGCGCCAGCTATCTTCCATTTATTCACTGTTTGTTGCCGTGTCATTCACTTGGGTGTTGCATCTTGCCATGTCATCATGTGCATTGCATCATCATGTTTTCAAAACTTGCATTCGTCCGGGTTCCCCCAGTTCCGTCTGTTGTCCATTCTGAGCCCAACCACACTCGCACGCGCCCGCGGCATGTCCGAAATAGTATTTTATAAGTGGCCGGAAAATGTTCTCGGAATGGGATGAGAGTTGGCGTGCGGTCTTGTTATAGTGTAGGTAGACCGCCTGCCAAGTTTCATCGCAATCGGAGTCCGTTTGATGCCCTAACGGATATTTATAGCGGCAATATAACCGGTCTATCGTCGGACATTTTCGGTCTCCGAAAACTGTTGCCGGGCTTTTCCTCTCTTTCCTCCCTAGACCATCTACACAATCCACTACTTACCGCCAGGCCCAACCTAATCTCTCTCGTCAGCCCGCGGCCCTCCTCGCGCGCGTCCGAAAACTGTCCCGAACCCGACCCGGATAGTCATCACCGTTGGCTCCGGATCATCCCCAAACGTCTATAAAACATCTCCGTTTTTCTTTTTGGTCTCCCTAGCCTTTTTTATCTCGAGCGTTCGATCTAAATCGTAGGGACCGGAGTAGCCCCTAACCTAACCCACTCACTATATAAATCAGACCGAACCCTAGTTTTTAGGCCACTTGTCCCATCGATCGTCCTGCGCGCCGCCACTTCAAATCCCCTCGGGATCCCCTTCGCACCAACCGGCCATCACCGAGACTTCCAAATCCATCGATCCCCATCTCTCCTTGATTCCAGCCACTTGCCTACTCGACCTCGTCAGGATCGAGGCCACCAGCACGCCCGGGCCGAGCCCTACCGGATCTTCGCCGGAGCAGAAGCTCCCTGACCAGCGCTTGGCTTCATATCCTCCGCCTGCTGGCCGCACCTCAGCTCCTCCCGTGCGCTTCCATCTCGCACATCCAGCCGTGCCTCCCCGCCGGCGACGAGCGGCAGCACCCGAGCCCCTGTGTCATGTTCCTTCGCCCATGCGCTCGAGCTCGCCCGTCGTCGCGCGCCTCCAACCTCGACCCCGCCACCACGTCCTGGCCACCACACCGGAGCAAGCCAGTAGGCAGGCCCCCGTCGCGCCCTTCTCTTCCTTCCCTCGTGTTTCTCTCTCTGTCTCTCATCTCTCTCTCTGCTCCTTCACAGGTCCCTGCCGCTCCGTTCGGAGTTCGTCGTAACCGGTAGTTGCGCCTCGGCCTCTCCTTGTCCCCGTCGTCCTCGCCGGTGTGCGCCGCCCGAGGCTCATCGGAGCACCACCACCAACGGGTGTTCCCCATCATGGCGCCTCGTCCTCCTCTGCTTCACCTGTCGCGCCGCCATTGCCAGTCGTCGACCCCGCAGCCTCGAACTCCCGTGCCGAAGCACCACCTCAAGCGCCTCCTTCCTCGAGAAGGACCTCGACCTACTGCCGGCGACCTCACCCTCCGACGGCCTAAACAACCAGGCTGTGCCCTCCTTCTCCTCCTTCCCTGCTGCTCTCTCTCTCTCTCAAAGTCCCTACCTCCCATCACTGCAGGTGTGGCCATCGACCACCATGGCACCGCTGCCCTCGTTGTTCACCAGGGTGGGTCCCGATCTGATCGCTCTGCTGCTGGGTCCAAGACGCCGCCGTCCCAGGCTTCTGCAGCCGCGCCGCCATCGTCCCGGACGTCCCTGCTTCGCCATGGCCATCCCCGCAGTCTCTGCTTCCTTTTGCACCGAGCCGAGCCAGAGGACGAGCAGTTCGTTCGATCCCCGCTCCCTTGCCTCGCGTTGACCGCGCCAACAGCGCGCCAGGCCGCAGCCCAGCCGTTTCCCCTGCTGACCTCCCTCTTCGCCAGCTGGGCTTGGCCCATGGGTGAGCCCCAAGCACCCTCCTGTTTTTCCCATTGTTGGGCCAGCTAGTTACGGCCCGATGTGATTTTTTCCGTTCTGTAATTTTATCATTTAACCTGGTCATTGCATATTTACAGGATATGCCATCATATTGAGATGCTCACAACTAAATAACCGTGCATCGGATTGAAATGTTTTATATACGTAAAATGACTAGAATTTCATCTATTTTCATAATATGCCACTTTCAACCATGTTTGAAATGTTTCAAATAATGTTTGCTTTAATTTGCTTAAATAACATGTTAAAATGCTTTAATTCATAACGTAATAACCGTAGCTCCAAACTTAATAACTTTATATGCAAATGGGGTAGAAAAATGCCTAGTTTAACATCGTGTACTTGCTTTGCATGTTTAACAACTCTAAAATATGGGTTAGGGAAAAACAGTACCAAACCTAAAATATTGCACATGAGATTTTTCCAGACTTGTTGCTTGTTGTTCCGGCCTCATTTAAACTTGCCTAGATGTGTAGTTTACTTATGCTTCACCCCTTGCCATGCTAATCAACATTTAATATTGTTGGGTACATAAACGAGATCGAACTAAATAACTTGAATGTGGTGTTCCGTCAATATGCAACTCGTGCATATCGAGCTCCACTTAATTTGTAGTATTGTTTGTGCACTTTTCCATGCCATGCCTCATTAAACCGGACATGCATCATACTTGGTTGTGCATCATGCCATGTTATGCTTGGCTGTTTACTATGTTGCTTGCTTCTTTCCGGGTTGCTTCCCTCGTTAGCTTCGGCTCTGTTCCGGAGTTGTGAGGATCCGTTCGACTCCGTCCATTTGTCTTCTTCATGGACTCGTTCTTCTTCCTTGCGTGATCTCAGGCAAGATGACCATACCCTCGAAATCACTTCTATCTTTGCTTGCTAGTTGCTCGCTCTATTGCTATGCTGCGATAACTACCACTTGCTTTATAATGCCTCCCATATTGCCATGTCCAGTCTCTAACCCACCTTGTCCTAGCACACCGTTGTTTGGCTATGTTACCGCTTTGCTCAGCCCCTCTTATAGTGTTGTTATTTGCAGGTGAAGAATGGAGTTTGTTCCATGTTGGAACATGGATATTGTTGGGATATCATTACTATTACATCTTGTTTACTTTAATGCACATATTTACTTGGTAAAAGGTGGAAGGCTCGGCCTTATGCCTGGTGTTTTGTTCCACTCTTGCCGCCCTAGTTTTTGTCATATCGGTGTTATGTTCCTTGATTTTGCATTCCTTACGCGGTTGGATTATAACGGGAACCCCTTGACAGTTCGCCTTGAATAAAACTCCTCCAGCAAGGCCCAACCTTGGTTTTACCATTTGCCACCTAAGCCTTTTTCCCTTGGGTTCTGTAGACTCAAGGGTCATCTTTATTTTAAACCCCTGGGCCAGTGCTCCTCTGAGTGTTGGTACAACTTGTCAGCCGCCGGTGGCCACCAGGGGCAACTCTTGGTTGGCCTACCGGAAGTTTGGACAATCCAGTGTGCCCTGAGAACGAGATATGTGCAGCTCCTATCGGGGTTTGTCGGCACATCCGGGTGGCTTTGCTGGTCTTGTTTTACCATTGTCGAAATGTCTTGTAACCGGGATTCCGAGTCTGATCGGGTCGTCCTGGGAGAAGGAATATCCTTCGTTGACTATGAGAGCTTGTGATGGGCTAAGTTGGGACACCCCTGCAGGGTTTTGAACTTTTGAAAGTCGTGTCTGCGGTTATGGCCAGATGGGAATTTGTTAATATCCGGTTGTAGAGAAACTGACACTTAACTTAATTTGAAATGAGTCAACCCTGTGTGTAGATGTGATGGTCTCTTTCCGGCGGAGTCCGGGAAGTGAACACGGATCTCGTGTTATGCTTGAATGTAAGTAGTTTCAGGATCACTTCTTGATCATTTTACCCTCTCGACCATGCTTTGCTCCTCTTCTCGCTCTCATTTGAGTAAGTTAGCCACCATATATGCTAGTGCTTGCTGCAGCTCCACCTCACTATCTTTTCCAACCCATAAGCTTAAATAGTCTTGATCGTGAGGGTGTGAGATTGCTGAGTCCCCGTGACTCACAGATTACTTCCAAAACAGTTGTAGGTGCCGATGATGCCAGTGCAGGTGACGCAACCGAGCTCAAGGAGGAGCTCGATGAAGATCGTGTTCGTTGTGTTGTTTTGTTTCCAGTTGATCAGTAGTGGAGTCCAGTTGGGGCGATCATGGATATTTTGCATTAGGGGTTGTCTTTCTTTATTTGGTTTATGTAGTCGGACATTGATTGTATTCTGGATGATGTAATGCTATATTTATGTATTGTGTGAAGTGGCGATTGTAAGCCAATCTTTATCCCTTTCTTATTCAGTACATGGGATGTGTAAAGATTACCCTTCTTGTGACATGCCTACTATGCGGCTATGCCTCTAAGTCATGCTCCGACACGTGGGAGATATAGCCGCATCGTGGGTGTTACAACTTGTCTATGAACTGTATAGGCAACTCAGAAGTCCTTTACCACGGACGCGGCTATTCGAATAGATCATGTTAACCCTGCAGGGGTGTACTTCTTCACACACTGTGACGCCCGGATAATTAAGCTACAGTGAACCTCTGCTAATGATGCCACGTCACCTTCGTTACTGTTGCTAATCTCGCGTTAGTTCAAAACCGATTCAAAATCCAAATTCAAAAACAAGTCAAACAACTAAAGTTTTCAAAAGTCAAAACTAAAATGTTCTTATTTTGACAAATAATTCATAAGATATATTGGTGGAGAAAATAAGTCTTTATAAAATGTTTAAATGCACTAAACTAATTAAATCAGTAGCTATAACCAATAATTAAATGCTTTTTATAATAATAAAATATTGAACTAATTTATTTGGGAGCCCAAGTTATTGCGGCATTAGCATAAGTAGTAACACTATTTTAGGAACTAATTTTATATTTTATAAAACTATAGTAAATAGTAAATAAAATAAAACAGTAAAAAATAGATAAAGGAAAAACGAACCAAAAAATAAATAAAAAGAAGACATAAGGCCACCCCCTCTCCCATGGGCCTCGACCCACCATGGCACCACCTAGGCCGGCCCACCTGCCTACAACTACCCCCAGTCCATCGAACCCTAACCAATACCCCACTACCCACACTACCCCCGATCCTCTCTCCTCCCTCTTCCCCCTCGATCCAGATCAGGCTCCGACCCCGGTGCCCCGCTGCCCACCTCGCCGTCGGCGTTCCCCGACGTCGCTCGTCGTCTCCGGCACCACCCCGCCATTGCCGCCTCGACCCCGTCGCTCGCCTCCCCGTCCTCACCCCTCCTCGGTCCAGAACTGGATCGGGGCACGACCTCGACGCCGTCCCATGCCGCCTACCGGAGCCTCCCGGTCTTCGTTGACTCACGTCGTCCTTGTCCTCCTCCCCAAGGGCCTCCCTCGAGCCTCGCCGCTCCCTAGTCACTACTCGTCCGTGAGGACCCCAACCCCCTCTTCTACCCCTACCCCGCTTGACCCAGTGAGCTAGCACGAGCCGCTCCGCCCCTGACCTCCCCCCTCGTGGCCTCGCCATGCACGCGACGTGCCGCACGCCCGTCGCCGTGCTCTGTCGCCCGCACCGGCGCCTCGCTCGAGCCCAGCGCCTGTGGCGACCGCATCGACCCCGTCCGACACCGCGCACCCCCGCCCTCCTTCTCCTTCCGCCGCCGCTCACTCCTACCGCTGGCCGCGCACGGGCTATGGCCTTGCCGACTCTGCCACCACCGCCACACTGGCCTGCGCCACCGCGGTCCCCCTCTCCTTCTTGTGCCTGCTGCTTTAGCACACGCACCCGCTGCACCTGCGCATCGCTCGTGCCCCGAGCCTCCCTCGTCGCGCGCCAGCCCCGGTGCGCTGCTCCGGCCTCGCCGCTACTGCCTCGTCGCTGCTGCCTCACCGTTGCTGCCGTGCCGCCCCGGCAACCGCAGCCCCGCCTCCCCTCTCGCCAGCAGCCGATGCCCAGTCTACCTTATCGGCGCTGCTCGCGCACCTGCGGCGGCCGCCCGGGTTCGCCCGTTAACGGGCGCCTGCCCGTCGCCCTCCTGCCCGCTAACCCGCTAAGGCCCTTTGTGCCTATGGCATGGGGGCCCCATGCCCTAGAACGTTTTTATAAAAAAAGAATAAAATGATAATAAGTAAATAAAAATATTAGATAGTTAATTAAATTAACTTAATTAATTATGTTTAATTAACCTAATTAACTACTATTAATTAACTAAACAGTCAATGACAGTGGGACCCACCTGTCAGGTTGACCAAGTCAACGGTCAACATTGACTGCTGACGTTATGCTGATGCATTAATTTATTTTCGGATTCAATTAATTTATTAAATACAGAAAATTGATTAAATCTTTTAAAATTAATATAAAATAAATCATAGCTCGGATGGAAAAACTTTGTACATGAAAGTTGCTCAGAACGACGACACGAATTCAAATACGCAATCCGCTCATTCGCCACACATCCCTAGCATAGCGAACGTGCAACTTTCCTCCTCTGGTCCGTCTGTCCGAAAACGCAAAACACCGGGAATACTTTCTCGAATGTTTCCCCCCTTCGCTAGTATTGCCTACTACCACGGTAGGGCACACCTAGCACCGCTCTTTGTCATGGCATGCATCGTCATGCATGTGTTTGCATTATATTTATTGTTTCTTGCCCCTCTTCTCTCATTAGACACCGAGACCAACGCAGCTGCTACCCAGTACGACTACGGTGTCGACGACCCCTCCTTCTTGCCAAAGCAACCAGGCAAGCCCCCCCTCCTGATCACCAGATATCGCATATTCTTCTCTCCTACTGCTTGCATTAAAGTAGTGTAACATGTTACTTCTTTCTGTTAATCCTATTCTGATGCATAGCCCGTCCTTGCTACTACTGTTGTTACCTTTACATGCAATCCTAAATGCTTAGTATATGATGCTAGTATTCCATTAGTGGCCCTACATTCTTGTCCATCTGCCATGCTATACTATCGGGCCATGATCACTCGGGAGGTGATCACGGGTATATACTTATATACATAATATATGTTACTTGTGGTGACTAAAGTTGGGTTGGCTCGTAGAGTACCCGCGAGTGATTCATGGATTGGGACCAAAAGGACGTTTGTCCTGATGGCCCTCTGAGTGGACCTTTGTGGCAGAGCGATAGGGAAGGTTGAGACCACCTAGGAGAGAGGTGGACCTGGCCCTGGTCGGCATCCACGATTACTTCAAAAAACACACTTAACGAGATCTTGGTATTTGATCTGAGTCTAGCCACTGGCCTATACGCACTAACCAACTACGGGGGGGACAGTTATGGGCACTCGACGTCGTGGTAGCAGTTGAAGCCTTCATGACGTCAACGACTGAGCGGTGTGTGCCGGATTGGACCGTAAGCCTACGCTTATATTAAGGGAGCTAGGTCTGCTTCCGGCCGCGTATGCAACGTGCAGGTGTGCAATGGGCAATGGGCCTAGACCCCTGCGCGCATAGGATTTGTATCGGCGTGCTGACCTCTCTGTTTTGCCTAGGTAGGGCTGCGACATGTTGATCTTCCGAGGCGGGGAATGACCCAAGAAAGTGTTTCCGGCCAAAGGGGATCGAGCGTGTTGGGAAATGTGGTGCACCCCTGTAGGGAAGTTTATCTATTCGAATAGTCGTGTCCCTCGGTAAAAGGACGACCGGGAGTTGTACCTTGACCTTATGACAACTAGAACTGGATACTTAATAAAACACACCTTTTCAAGTGCCAGATACAACCAGGTGATCGCTCTCTCACAGGGCGACGAGGGAAGGATCGCCGGGTAGGATTATGCTATGTGATGATACTTGGTTAACTTACCATCTACTCTCTTCTACTGCTTCAAGATGGAGGTTGCCAGAAGCGTAGTCTTTGATAGGACTAGCTATCCCCCTCTTATTCTGGCATTCTGCAGTTCAGTCCACGTATACTAACCCTTTCATTGATACCAATGCATATGTAGTGTAGCTCATTGCTTGTGAGTACTTTGGATGAGTACTCATGGTTGCTTTGCTCCCCCTTTTCCCCCTTTCTATACCCGATTGTTGCGGCCAGACGTTGGAGCCCAAGAGCCAGATGCCACCGACATGACACCTACTACACCGGAGGTGCCTACTACTAAGTGCAGGCCTCCGACGATGACCTGGAGTAGTTTAGGAGGATCCCAGGTAGGAGGGCCTGCGCCTCTTTCGATCTGTATCCCAGTTTGTGCTAGCCATCTTATGGCAACTTGTTTACTTATGTCTGTACTCATATATTGTTGCTTCCGCTGACTCGTCTATGACCGAGCACTTGTACTCGAGCCCACGAGGCCCCTGGCTTGTATTATGATGTTTGTATGACTTATTTATGTTTTTACAGTTGTGATGTGATATCTTCCCGTGAGTCCCTGATCTTGATCGTACACGTTTATGTGCATGATTAGTGTATGATTGAATCGGGGGCGTCACAAGTTGGTATCAGAGCCGACTACCTGTAGGAATCCCCCTTCCACACACCTTGGCCAAAGTTGAGTCTAGTCACTGAAAAACTTTTACTAACATGGCTATGTGGCTTACGGGCCCACGTCGCCATTTGGTGGTATTAGGATCTTTTATTCCTCGACCTATACTCTGGGACTCTGATCTCTCTTCTATTCGGGTTTAAATGAATTTACTAACTTTGATCCTAGGTTCTCGTAACTACTTCCTCCCAGAGAGCCCCTTATCACAGATTATCGCCTACTGCACCAGAAGATTCTGAAGATACCCTCTGATGTTCTCTCGAGACTTTGTGCCCATCGGTTTTGCAATTACCTAGCACCGACATATCCCGATGGATAAATACATACGCTCGCCGTCCATACCTTCATTCCAAGATGCTCTTGTTATTACTAGATACCACGGAATATTTTCTAATATCTTGAGTTTTTACTCGATCACGTCATTTCTAGCCTGATCGAATATATCAGTATTGTGCTGATTTTAACTGTGCTACCTTGTCCTTATTCCTGGAGCATAATTTTCGACGATGAGCAAAGCTTACGTCAATTTTCCTCATCATATCATTTCGCCTTGAACAGCGAGCTTGGTTTCGAGTTTGTGTTGTACCCTTGGTTCCAATAACCTTTCTCTTCACCATTGCTTTGTCTTGATGTCATTGCCGATCGATTACATCTTGAAATCTCTTGACTAATGTGTCGTGATCATCATCAACATTATGAGCTCTTCCAAGATATCTATTGATTTCTTCATGGGAAATATCATCCTTGCCCCTTGGTAATTTGTGTTGTCATCGACTACTTCCTTGCCTTCTTTCCAACACAAACTTGTTAGTGTTGTGGTTGTACCTTGAGTTCCTAGCTATCCAGCTTATCTTATGTCCTACCTTAAAGTAATACCATCTTATATATCAAGAATGTTGTGAGAATTTCACAACCTCTTAAG